>NW_005871483.1:175126-196909 GCF_000147115.1 Myotis lucifugus
CGATTCCATCTCAAGGCAGAAGCCAGGCCTCACCCCTCCCTCCCCTGTGCCCGTCTCTCGTCCTGTCGTTCCTGAAGGAGGCTTCGCATTGAGAGCGAGTGGTTCTTGCAGGAGGGAGAGCGCCTCTCTCTCTGCCCCCTGCCCCCTCGGGAGGCTGTGCTTGCTGCCCCCGCTCTGTTTTGCTGGGGTCCCTCCTAACCGCCGAACCCAGCGCTGCCTCTGTCACAAGCCAGTCCAGGCCAAGGGGACCACAGGAGGAACAGAATACGTGAAGTTGCATAATTGACGAGGAGGAAGCCGGGGGCTGGCCCGCACTGCAGCAGTGCCCAGGGAGAGGGGGCCCAATGGGACGCCTCTGATAGCTTATCTCCTAATACTTGTTGCTGGGAAGCTGTTGTCTTCCCTCGGAGCCTGCCTGCCGGCAAAGCACAGCACGGCTGGTGTCAGCAGCCTCCTCCTGCGGAGAGAACGCTCGGCTCCCTCTGCCACGGGGGCTCAGCACCCCTCCTGGTAGTGGCTGGGCATTCCTCCCAGGCCTAGAGGCCCTGCCCTCCCAGGGCTGGGGGGCCAGCTCGGCAGAGGAAAACAAAGAAAGCAAAAACAAACAATGCTTTCCTTGCAAACCCTGTGCCCCATTTGTCTTTGTCCCCCTGTGGCTGACGTGGTGCTTGGCACACAGTAGGCACTTGACGAAGGTGTGTGGTTCTGAACTGAATTATCTGTTGATGGCACCGGGCTGGGCCAGATCACTTGAGGTCTGCCCTGCCCTAAGGCTGCCGTTGCTGTGTCTTCCAGAGGCAGCGGATACTGACAGCCTAAGGGCCCTGCCTCCGCCTTGCCTGACCCCGTGTTCACAGTTATGTCCCAGAGGCTCTGTGATGATGGGCTCGGGGCCTCACATCCGTCTGAAACAGCGAGGAGGCAAGCTCGGGGAGGATGACTCCCAGGACAGCGCTCTCTCCGTAATAGCAGGCTGCCAGCGGTGAAGGCCTGGACACGAGAACGGTAGTCCTGGTACAAGGCTGGCTCACGCACCGATGGGTACCCGGGCCTGGTGAGGGAGTGCTCGAAGGATCCAGAAAAAGAAGGCACGGCCCAGCGTGTGTACCTTTAATCTGCAATGGTCTGTCTGCTCCTTGGTCGTTCCTTGGTTCATTCGTTCACTGGTTCAATGAATATTCCACCAGCACCTCTCTAGGCCAAGCACAGGAAGTGGACTAGACTGAGTCCTTGCCGGAGAGGAGCTGACAGTCTGGTTCTGATCCCAGGTCGGCCACCGTGGCTCTGCCTCCCTGGCCTTGCTCCTTGGGGATCCTGTCAGCTTCTGGATCACGTTGTGCCTCTCTCAGCAAGTGGGAGACATACTGCTGAGCCCACCCTTCCTCCCCGGCCTGTCCTGCTTCACAGATGGAGCCCAGGCCTTTGCCCAGCTGCCCTGTCAGAACGTGCACCCCCCTCCCCACAGCCAGGGGGCCAGGGGTGTGGCCCTGGCTTGGTTGTCTGCCTGTCCCTGGATCATCTGGACCTCATATACTTTCTATGGCCTCAGCCAGGATGAACTCAATCTGCAGGGAGTGAGAAGTGTGGGGGGAACTCAGCCACGCTCCTGGTTAGGCTCTGACCTTTGACCCTGCCCCTTGCCAACTCTGTGATAAGGGGCCTGCCTGCTGTCTCCGTTTGGGAAGCCACTTCTTCTGGGACACAGGGTCTTCTCGGAAGGTTCCACACTATCCTCACCTCCCAGAACTCCTCGTTTGGCTGCTCCTGCTGGTTGGCTTGGACCTCCTCCCATCAAGGCTTCGCTCCTGCTCTCTCTCTCTGATTGCAGCCAGCCATGGGCAGGCCTGCAAGTCTCTGACCCAGAGCAGTGAGGCAAAGCCAGATCCCCAGGGATCTTCATGCATGTCCACAATTCTAAGTCCCAGGCGAACAGGCAGGAAGACGGGCACGGATGCTTAGGAGCTCAGGAATACTTTCCTGTCCCGTGAACTGGGACCGAGTCCCTGGTCACAATGGCCGACAGTTTGATCTCTCCCTGGGAGGGGGAGGGGGAACTGACAGAGCGTCCCAGGGTCTGGATTTGGCCTGGAGTCTCCAGGCTGCCTGTTTTGGGGCCACGAGCAAGGATGCCTGGAGGGTAATAGCACTCCTGGTCCTATTTACCTTGCCTCTTCCCCCCTTTATGCCCCGTGTTCACTCACTTCCGTCATCATCCGGTGAAGTGGAAAATCACCTGGCTCTTAGGGGCATGCTCGTCTCGGCTCCTTTCTCTGGCCGCTAATGCAACCAGCAGCTGACCCCAGCCATGCGCGGCTGCCCTGAGCCTCTGAGCTTGGGGGTGGAGACCGTCCAGGGGAAAGGACTTTGCTCAGTTCTGTTTCCCACAGGGCACAGAGCTGACCTCATGCCGGGAGCGCTGGGAAACAGAGCGATTGATCTGGAGGTGGAGACGTGAGCATAATGACCGCAGCTTCCATTTACGGAGCACCTCCTGTGACTCAGGCGAAATGCAAGTTGTTCTAGTCCACTATCTCACTTAACCCTCTCCCCAACCCCGGGAGGTAGGGATAGCTATCATCTTCCTTTGTGGGGACTGAGGCTCAGAGAGGTTCAGTAACTTGCCGATAGACACACAGCTAGAACGCGGCAGAGCTGGGATCTAAACCAGGACTGCCTGACTCCACAGTCCTTTCCTGGTGCAGCAGGAGGGTTCCGAGAGGGCCCAATAGCACAGGGCCTCCTACCTGGTTCTGCCTTGGAAAACAAGCAGGAGGACTGCCCCCCTAGGGAGAGGGGGGGTCCTTGTTCCAGGGGGAGGGGTTTCCTGAGGCAGCCAGAGACTGCAGAGCCTAAGGGACATTGGACTCCTGGTTGAGGGGCAATGGTCCTGGGGCAGGGATGGGAAAGGGGGACTGGACAGGGTGGCCAGCCATGCTGCACCTTTGAGGTGCTGCAGGACCTGCAAGGCTGGGAGAGTTGCCTGTTTTTCTGTCCTGAGAGGTGGACAGTCAGGACCGGACGACCGCTAAGGTCTGTTTCAGCAGCAACATTCTTGGGTGCTCTGGCCCAATGACCCAAGTTTCCTGACACGCTCAATGTCCTCTCGTCCCCCCTCACCCCACGCCTCGCCACCCCCAGGGGCCTCAGCCTTGCAATTCAGTATCCCCTGCACACTCTGATACCGACCGCCCTGCGGCGAGCACACCAGGCCAAGCCTGCAGATGTGTGGGTGGAGACACAGGGTCCAGGGCCTGCCGATCAGGACTGGCCATACTGCACAGTGGGAGGGGCTCTCGACACAGCGCTGGGTCTGGCCCAGCTCGCACTCTCCTTCCCTGGATGACTCAGGAGGAGCCACTGCCCCTCTCTGGGTCTCAGTTTCCCCATCTATGAAATGGGAGAGCAGGGCTATGACTCCTGATGGACTTCCAGCTCTATCTGTCTCTGAGACGTCTCAGAGGCCCCGGGCTACGGCCATGGTAGGGATGCCCAGGTTCCCCACTGCCTGCCTACCCCCTCCTCCAGGACCCCAGACCCTTCTCTGCGAGGAGGAGCAGTGCCCTTTGCCCTCCCTCCCTGTCCTCTCCTCTCCCCACTTCCTCCCTTCCCGTTCTCTCATTTTTGAGAGCGCTTCACTATGGAGGACTCTAGGAGTGTGGTGCTGTGTTAGGCCCTGGGAGTGTGAGCTGTGGGTGTGAAGGGGGACACAGTTCTCCCCCAGGGGCACTCATTCTGGTTAAGGCAGATCGGCAACCACAGCCCAACTGGGGGGTGGGGGGTGTGCTGGAGATTGGAGGCCACGGAGAGAGGGGGAAGTTGGAGGGAGGATGGGGAGGCTGCCGCCGATCTGGATCTTGAAGGATGAGCAAGAAAACTCCCCATTAGCAAGGAAGAGAGAGGGCACCGGCAGGCGCAAGGCACAGAAGCCAAGGACATGAGGCGCGTTCAGGGAAGGAGGGTTAGGTGGTTGGTTGGAGGTTGTGTGCAGGTGGGGAAGTGTGGGAAGCTGGGCTCCCACTGAGCAGAAAGGAAGATCTGGGCCAGATAAGGAGGACTTTCGACTTTATCTGTTTATTATAAACCGTGTCTATTAATAATGATATGCTAATAATAGCAAACACAGTGCCCTCTATTTCAGGGGCTGTGCTAAGCATTCAGTATACGTTCCGTTCTATCCTCCCTCAGCCCCTACAGGGTATATCCTATCAGCATCCCCATTTTCCAGATGAGGAAGCCGAGGCATGGAGAAGTTAAATTGTCTGCCTAAGGGCTTGCAGCTGAAAGTGACACAGATTCAAATCCAGACAGTCTGCCTCCAGAGCCTGTGCTCCCAGCCACCAAGAGGGGGGCGGGGAACGCACCCCTGGGGGGTGCCGGCTGCCCAGGGCCGAGGTTCCCTTTCGAGGCTGGGTCCTCCTCCCTGCCGAGCCACTGTGACTCAGGCGCTCTTCCAAGCAGAAAGGTGAGGGGCAGCCAGGAGCCGGGTTTTGGGGGAGCATCTGTGCCCAGCTCTGAACAGCTGCCTCCATTTTGATCTGATTACTCCCATCCCTTCTCCATGGGCAGGAGGCAGCACCTGCTTTTCATGGTCTCAATTAAGCCCCATTTTGGTTTTTATTCACTTAGCACCAGGTTGGGAAGAATCGTCTCCAGAGCACAGATGAGGAGGTGGGGAGGTGAGGAGGTGGCCCTCTGTTTCCATTCTGTTACCATGAGTAGAAGACTTGCCCAGGGCCCTGGGCTATGAGAAACAGCTGAGCAGGGTGGCTGCACACCTAGATTCCAGGGCCCAGGCTGTCTGGGCTCGAATCCCAGCTCAGTATCCATGTGACCTTGACAGAGTTACCTACCTGACCTTTCTGTGCCTCCGTTTTCCACCTGTGACAGGGAGATGCTGGTAATTGATGCCTAACCCACAGTGTGGTTGTGAGGGTTCAATGAGATAATGCGTGTACAACAGCACAAACAATGCCTGGCACTTAGTAAGAGCACAGTAAGTACTGATTGGGACAATATCTCAGGACTAGAGGCTCGGTGCACAAAATTAGTGCACAGGTAGGGTCCCTAGGCCTGGCCAGCAATCAGGGCCGATCAGGTTCCCTGCCTCCCCACTTCCCCGCCTCCTCCTTCCCTCACTCCTCAGTGCCCCACCGCCACTACTGGTTGCCCACCACGTTCTGCACTGCCCCCTGGTGGTCATCGCACATCATAGCTAGCAATCAAACTCCCCGTCTCCCAGTCAAACTCCCAAGGGGACAATTTGCATATGAGCCTTTTATTATATAGGATTGTTAGGGGATTACTCGAGAATGTGGAAGTAGCTTGTAAATTTCCAAGCTCTGGACCAACACAAGGGATCCATTCTCCTCTTCTGCCTAGGACCTCTGCCATTTGTGCCTGGCCTCCGAAGGGGCAGGGGGTCAAGCCCATGATCTGTGTCACTGCGTTCAGTAGGCATGAATCAGGTGTCTTGGCAGGCAGCCCTGCCTCAGTTTCTCTGAGAGCCCCAGCGTGAGCCACACTGGGAGCTGAAGCGAGCAGATGACCTCCTGGCTAGACCCCAGCCTGCTGCCTGGGGCTTTCTGGACAGGCCCATCCAGTCCCTGGGGCACCTGCAGTGCACCACCCTGACCCAGGGTTCCCTGCAGGGCAGTGTCTGCTTGGAGGGGGCAGAGGAAGACCTCCCAAGCCCCCTCTTGCTCTGACTTGACAGGAATCCAGCTCTTCTGGGGGCCAGAGGCCTCCTGCACCCTGCCCCTCGGGCCTGGGGGCTTGGTGGGGGGACACCTCAGCAGGAGCCGGCGCTTTGCTGGAGAGGCAGGTGCAGGAGAGAGTTTTTTCCCTTCTGCAGTTTGCATTTACTTTTCCAACAGGTCAGTGAGCGCAGAGCCAATTCAGAGAATTGCCGAGGCAGCAGCAGCAGCTGTGTGCTCAGCCCAGCCTATCAGTCAGCCATCAGGGCGCTAACCAGGAGAGGCAGCGCCGCCCCAAATCGCAGAGGCCTCGGGGTGTGGCGCCTCTCAGTGAAGCTGCCGCTGCCACTGCCGCTGCCCGGCACCTGGCCCAGCCTCCAGCTCCTGGTGGCGGGTGGCCGCTGTGTCCAAGCCTCTGAGCACCCCAGGGAGCAGTGCGGGAGGCAACTGGGCTCACACAACACCTGCACACACGAGTTCAAATTCCAGCTCGCATCCACCAGCTGGGAGACCCGGGGCAAGTTCCTTAACCCCTCTGAGCCTCAACTTTCTTATCTGTAAAATGGGCGCAGTAACAGTACTACTTACAGGGCTCCTGGAAAAACTTAGTAAGATTCACATGGAAAGCATCATGGTCGTCAGTATGTGGGCCAGAGCAAGTATTCCCTATGCCTGTAATTATGATCAAGAGATTATAGACATGAGTCTCTGATCCAAAGCGGTCCACATTGGGTGGTTCAGATTCCGTGGGACTTCATTTTTCCATCTGGGTAGAGAACACAGAGACAACGGCAGGAATATTCTCACTTTGTTTTCACAAAGGTTTTTGAGCACCTACTGTGTGCCAGGCTGAGGGCTGGTTCTGAAACCGGGGTGAGACAACTTGAACAGGACACAGCCCCTTCCTCAAGGAGCTCACAGGTCCGGCTGGTGTGCAGATATGGAACCCCCAGGATTAACCGAGAAACTACAGGAGAAGGGGCATGGAAGCCTAGAGGGAGAGGAGGAGACTGGCTCTGCTGGGGACCTTGGCCTCTTCTGAGGGGTGACCTGTGCGGGCACTGGATAGGGCCGGAGGATGCCCAGAGCAGATGGGGAGGGTAGAGGGAGTGGTCTGCAGTTTTCCTGGTGCCAGACCACGGAGGGCCTTCAGTGTCAAACCTAAGACCCACGTGTTATTTCCCCAGCAGTAGGTCCAGGGCATCCGCCACCCCAGCCTCACACCGGGGGTAGGGTGCTGGCTCAAGGTAGGGTACAGCACTGTGCGGAGAAAATGCCCTGTTTGCAGAACCAGAGAGTCCCCGGCTGCCCCAGAGCTGCTGGGTGAGGGTGGTGTTCTCGCGCTCTGAGAGGGTTCTCCGTGTCACAAAAGGCTAGAAAACAATTTCTTTACATAACAAGTCTCCTTGGTGTCTTTTTCTTTTTTTTTTAAAGGAAATATACTTGGTATGCAAGACGTGTCAGACCTCTGCATTCAGCTCCTGGCCATCATTTCTTTCTTTCTTTAAAAATCTTCCAGTTGTGGTAAATACACATAACATAAAATTTAACCTCTTGGCCATTTTTAAGTGCATCAAGTGCTCTTGTGTAACCAGTCTCCAGCATGTCTTCATCTTGCAAAACTGAAATGTTATATCCATTCAAAAATAACCCCCCAGTTCTCGCTTCTCCCAGCGCCTGGCAGCCTCCTTCTACTTCCTGTCTGTGTGACCGCCTCCAGGTGGCTCACATTAGTGGAATCGTGCGGTCTTAGTCTTTTCGTGATCGGCTTATTTCACTGAGCATGATGTTTTCCAGGTTCATCCACGTTGTCACACCTGTCAGCATTTCCTTTTTTAAGGTTGAATAATATTCCATTTCGTGGACATACCACAGCTTGTCACCGCTCATCTCTCGGCTGTTGTGCATGCTGCTATGAGCGTGAGTGTGCAAGGATCTGTTTGCCTTTGTGCCTCGCCTTTGGGGGTGTACACTCAGAAGTGGAACTGCTGGATCCTCTGGCAACTCTACGTTTAATTGTTTAAAGACCCACCTACGATTTCTGGCCTTAGCCTCTTAGCCACGGGAGGAACTTCAGAAACCACACCGCTCCCCTTTTTCTGCTGCCATGTGAGTTAGTGGCACCTGGAATTTGGGGCGCTCAGTGCGTGCCTCTGGCCCCTTTAAAGACAGCTCCGGGACACCCCACTGCAGCGGGGCGATCCTCCCTTGTCAGTAGATGGGGCACAGGAGCCCAGAGGCAGAGGCCACCGAAGCCGCACGATGGCCAGGAGGCGGGCGGGTAGGCGGCTCGCAGTGCGTTCAAGCCCCCAGGGCGCTGGGACCTTCCTCTTTCCACTTCAGTTCAGGAGGCAGAGGCCCCCTCTCCAAGCCCTGGAAGGCCCAGCAGGACGACGAGGGTGTGGCGGGCTGCTGTGAAAAGGGCGCCTCGTGGGGACCCCGACCTCGCTGTGTGGCCCCGGGTGAGTCATTCTCTCCTTGTGGGCCTCAGTTTCCCCTCCTGTGCAGAGGGAAGGGGCAGGCGGTCTCTCTGGGCCCTTGCACTTGGCTCTTCCCTGTCAGGGGAAGCCTCCATTTCTGGGGTGTTTACCAGCTCCCCCTAGTGGACACACCAGTGGTCCTTGGTTTGGACCAAGGCTTCCCAAGCTCCAGGATGCTCTCTGTTTTGCAGGTGGGGAAACTGAGGCTGTGGGAACAAAGAGACTGAAAAGAGGGTGGGTGAGAACCCAGGCACCCAGGCTCCCCAGACAAGGGCATCCAGCCCTCCCTTCCTCGCTCCCTCCTCACCAGGATGGAAGCGACGGTGCCCCAGCCCCTGCAGGACCTCTGCTGTCTGCCTCCCAGGAGCCCCCCAGGGGTGACCATTGCTGGGGACCAAAGGGAACAGCTGTCCTAATGCCTTCACCCTCCAGCTCCCAGGAGGCTCAGTGCCCTCAGGGCCAGCCTGTCACCGGAGCTCATGAAGGATGCATGCGGTTCAATATGTGAGTGAGACCAAGAGGCAGCGGGGGCTGTGATACACTTCCCCTCCCGCCCTGGCGGCCGGCGCTGTGGAAGCATTAGGTGGTGGCCAGTATCACTTATTTATTACCGAGCACTTAGGCAGCCGCACTGGGCTCCTGCTCAGAGCACCCTCCGCCCTCCTGCCACCTACCAGGCCCCTCTCCTTACCCAGGCCTCCTCCTTTCTGCTCCAGCCAGTTCTGTCCTGAACTGCCCAGGCCACATGGGGGGCACACACAGAGGGCAGCCAATCAGAGCCTTGCAGTGGCATCTGGGGCAGGGTTACCATTGCAGGTGTGGACCCTCTAGGAGAGGGTAGGAAACTCACTCGACAGACCCCCGTCAAGTTCATGGGCTGTCCTGCTGAGCCCTCCAGCCTGGGTGGAGCTGCACGGGGTGTGGGCAGGAGGAATCTGGTCCCGGCAGCGTCGGTGGCTCTGCTTCAGATCCCAGCCTCACTCCTGATGACGGACGGACGGAGGCTGGGGGGCTGGTCTGGGGTCCCAGCATGGGCTCTGCTCCTTCCCGGCTGGTGTGCCTGTGCCACACACCAGCTTCCCGGGTGGCTGCTGCGCTTCTCATAGTGGGAGTCACACCCAGGGAACCGTCCTGCCTGGCCAGGCTGTGAACCCGTGCGATGGGTCTGAGGAGCTGGCTGCTCTGATACCCTGTGGTCAGAGCATGGTGCTCCCTGGGGAAGATGGAAACTGGAATCTCCTGCAGGAAGACCTGACCCCACCCCCCCCCCCTGGATTCCAGAAAAGTTCAGCTCTGACCACCTCCAACCCCAGGAGGCCCAGCCAGGGGCGGGGAGGGGGGCGGGAGGTGGCGGGGGACAGCCAGCCAGCCCCTCTCTCCCAACCTTCCATCTTGTTGTCATTGAGGTCAGAGCCACAAGGGTCTGAGGGGCCTTCTTGTCTAGACGCTGAGGCCCAGAGAGGGAAAGGGACTGGCCCAAGGTCACACAGCAATCAGTGGAGGAGTGTGGCCAGTTCCATGCCCCTGGCCCTGTGCTGCTTACAGCGGGGACGCACGGGGGAGGGGGAGGGGCGCGCCCTGGCTCAGCAGAAAACATGCAGAATCTCAACCTTCTCCCTGAGGGAATGCTCACAGCAGGGGCCATGGGCAGAGCGCCCTCTCCCGGGATTCCCCTGGAAGTGAGGTGGGAAGACAGCAGGGAGTGATAGAAGAGGCTTCTGAAAGCCCAGACCTCTGGCCTCGCTGGCCTGAGGGATGAGGGAAGAGTCCTGCCAGTCACCGTGTGCCCAGGATTGGGTTTAGGACAGAACCAGGAGTACAGGATTCCAGTCACAGGGCAGCGGTCATCCTGGCCTCCTGGTAGCATTTGGGCCTCACCCTAACCATGCTCATGGTGTCCACCTTCCAGCTGAGAAACTGAGACTCGGCCGGTTAATGGTTTCCCAGGCTGCACTGCTCTGATTCTGCTGTGACCAAGCCCAGCTGTCCCGGCCTTCAGGGTCCACCCTGTTACCTTCCTGTGCACCTTCGGGCACGGCCAGGACCGGGACGCAGGCTCTGTCTCTCTTGGGCCCTGCCCCCTCCTGGGAGGGGGCTGTGCTGGGCCTTCTGCCTGCTTCCCCTTGCCCTCTGGGCTCTCAGGTCAGAGCCTGGCCACGGTGGGCACACAGGCTGCCCTGGTGCGTGGTGACTTCGGATTTAGCACACTCTCATGCCATTGCCACCCGCAGGCTGCGTCAGCAGCTGCCTGGTGAATAATTCATCGAGCCTTGTTTATTCTTCCCTTCCTGGCTGTGAGTGGCACTCAAAACTCCACCACAGCCCTCTTCCTCCCCCCCTCTCGCCCCCCCCCACCCCCAGCCTTCCAGGTCCAGCTGCCCTGGCCCTTCCCCCTTCTCCAGCTTGGCCACCAAAAACCTGCTCCAGGATCGGGCCATGGGCATTGGCCATGAATTATTCAGGCCTCCTTTGGCTGCAGCCAGGATGACTATTGGGCTGGAGGAGAGGCTGGGCCATTCGGTCTATCCCACTCGGGGCACGTGGAAGGAGCGCGTGGGAGGCAGAGATGGAGACATCTCGGGGCTGCAGCTTCCATCGGTCAGCAAGGCGGGGACACGTCCATCAGAGGGGCCAAGACAGCCCCTCCGGAGTCAGGCAGCCCCGGCGTCAATCCTGGCCCTTCTACTTTGCCGTTGAGTAGCCTTGGGCCAGGCCCTTAGCCTCCCTGTGCTCAGTTTTTCCATCTGTAAAATGGGGACGGCCGTGGTTCCCACCTGGCAGGACTGTCGTGCAGAGCAGACGCGAGCGTACCCGTCCTGTTCCACCCACACACAGTGCTGTATTGCCATTTCTGGGTTGTTTCCCTCTCCCATCGTCCTGCGAGCTTTCTGTAAGAAGGTATCGGGCTGTATTTCTCTTGGCATCTCCACGAACTGGTCCTGAGATGGCTCCTTGTAGTTGCTTGGTAAATGCTTGCTGAATGAGTGAATAAATGAATGAGTGAGAAATTGCTCCCTAGAGATGCAGGGGGCTGATTTATGAGGCAGCGAGAAAGCTCCTGATTGCTGGGAGTGCTCCACTGGGTCGGGATTCGCAGAGAGAGGAAGGATGCCCTGTGAGAAAGAGGCTCTTCAAGGCCCCGCCCCCCTCGTTAAGCAGCTGTGGTTCTAGGTTTCAAGGAGGGCATGTGGGGGGTAGAAACAGGAGCTGGTGGCAGCGGATGGTGATGATGGTGATGATGATGATGATGGTGGCGATAATAAAGGGACACATCCTATGGCTTGAGGTGGGGTAAAAAGACAGAAGAAACAGCTGATCCACTGGTCCAGCCTATCAGATATTGTGCTCTTCATGGGCAAGGACGGTGGCTTCGCCTCTGTATTCTTGGTGCCCAGCACACAGAAGGCACGCGACAGCAGTTCGCTGAATGAATGAGCGCCCTTAGTCCTTAGACGATCCGGGAGCCGCAGGACGTACCCCCTCCCAACCCAGTGTATGAACTCCTCAATCTGCCCTGAGCCAGCTTCCATGCTCTTTCCTCTTGTCCTTTGCCTCAGTTTCCCCAGCCCAAAAAAATGGGTCATGTGAGTTGCTTCCCTTCCCTTGCTAACCTCATCCGAACTGGCTGGTTCTGAACCCCTGACCATCAGGCTTCTAGCAACCACAGCCTGGCGGAGGGGGGGGGGGTGCGGGGGGGGGGGTACTAGGCCCACACTGCGGAGCACTGATAAACTATTTTGATATTTCTGTTACTTTCAGAAAGACAGCTTTCAAGATTCAAGACCAGGTGGTGTTGGTCTTTTTTTGGAGGTGCTAATTAATAATTTAACTCCATGTAATGATAATTTTATCTTGTTGCCGTTTGTGGATTTGTGATTATCTCATCCATCCGGTGTCTGGTGCTCAGCACGGAGCAGCCCTCCCGCTGTTTCCCAGGACGTGCTGCTGGGAGAACCTCCCGCTGGAGAGGAGCCGGGAGAGGCACCTGCACGGAGGTCTCCCAACCCAAAGGCTTCCTGGAATCTCTCGGGGCCGATGCGTCTGGGAACAGAGGATGGAGCCTGGACCACGGCTTCCATCATCTCCGCTTCTGTGGAAATGGACATCAAGAAGAAGCCAATCTCAGCCCCTCATCGGCCTGGAAGAATGTGACAGCTGGCCCCACCCTGTCCTCTGCCAATCCGGGGACTGAGGCTAGACCCTGGGAGGGTAGTGTAGCAGCCAGTCACAGAGCCTGTCCTGGAGCCCAGGTCCCGCCTCCCAGCGAGGTCATTCTGCCTCCAGTATAGCCCTCCTCCGTGCTAGCTGGCCATCCTTCATGCCCCTTTCCCTGACCTAAGAGCCCCGGAGCTGGGAGGGGAGTGGTCCAGGAGTATTTGAATGGAGCTGAGGGATGAACTCAGCCCACTCCTCCCATGAGGCCTGGGGGCCAGGCCCCGACTGACCCTCCTGCTGGCAGCGAAGAGAGGAGGAGAAGCCGAAAGGAGATTGGCAGGCAGGGCTGGGAGCCTGAGCGTAGGCGAAACCCTTTGGTGGGCCTGGCTTCGTGTTCTCATAGCAGCGGTGATCCTGGCATCCCCTTGTCTAGAAGTGGATGGTTTAGTTCCCACTTTTGCTGAATCTAAACATGTGTGGCTTAGATTCAATTGACCAGGCAGAGACGGCTGTGGAACAGGGGCTGGGAATGTTCTGGGCTTAAACGCTGGGGCAGCGGAGACGAGCAATGCGGTTGGAGCAGGAGGTAGGGGCCAGGCTCTGAAGGGCTATGGTCAAGGCTGTTTTCAGCCTCTGAAGGATTGGAAGCCAGGAGGGACCTTTGCTTCCAGGGGTCGCGGTTATCTTTCCTGCGACAGGAGGGAGAGAGCTCAAGGGAGATGTTGGAGGCAGCGTCGGTGCCCCGGCTGGGCCCAAGTCCTGCTGCGTCTCCTGACAGCTGGATGGGACTGCGGAGTGGGTGACCGTGCCCGGCCCTCCTCACTGTCCATCGGGATTCTCGGTTTCCTCTCCACCCAAAGCTGGGCTAGAGACCAGGCCCCGGTCTGGCCTCCGCCCAAGCTAATGAGATGCTAATGTTGTCGACCAGATTGGCTGCGGCATCAAAGTGTTTGGGGACCCCCCTGACAGCCTGAGATGCCCCCCAGCCCTCTGGGCAGCTCCAGCTCCAAGCCAGGATGTTCTCCCAGCCACTGTACCTGTCACTTCTCGTTACAGCTGATGCCTGTGGTGCCTGCCGGGGGCCACGGGGCACACATGGCCACCTCCCCTGCCAGAGCTCCCGGGTCTGGCGGGACCCCGGGGACCCGGAGGCTTCCACGGTGCCTGGACCGGGTCTTGCTCATTCCAGATCTCACAAGGACCTCTCCTGCCCAGATCAACACGGGACGTTTCTTTGTTTTGACTTCTCCTACCCAGGGCTTGCCACAGTGTGCGTGCAGACAAGTCTCCATGGTGACACAAGCTTTCTTCCCTGGATGCTTAGAACTCAAAAACCTGAGAAGGTCAGACCGAACCCTCATTAATGACCAGTGAATGCAGGTGTTTGGGTTTTTTTTTTTTTAAGCATTAGTGTTTGATTTGCTTTAAAAACTGTCCAAATAAGATATATGCAAATTGAAAAACATGTAAAATACCGAAAGGCTTATAATACAAAACCCATTCTTTCCCCACCCTTCCTACCTCCACTCTTGCTCTCCTGGGGATGGCACATTTTAAATTCTTTCAGCTGCATCTTCTGCTGCCTGCTGTCTTATCTATGTATATAAAAGCCTAAGCAACCGTCCAACCATTCGACCATCCGACCGGTAGCTATGATGTGCACTGACCACTAGGGGGTAGATGCTCAACACAGGAGCTGCCGAGCTGTGGTGACTTGGCAGCTGCAGTTCTTGGGTGACGCACCAGAACCAGTGAGGAGGGAGACCGATTCTGGGGTGCGTCACCCGAGAACCGCCCTCTTGCAACTGGGACCCCTCAAGGGATGTTGGAGAGCTGGTTTCAGCCTGATCCCCACAGGTCAGGCTGAGGGACCCCACCGGTGCACGAATCTGTGCACAGGCCTCTAGTTTCTAAATAACATGCTGATGCCACTGTTTCTTGCTTTCTCCCTTTTAGACATCATCCATTGCCTCCCTATTCTGTGGACAAGGATTTCACTCTGGTACCCTCCCACTCTGTCCCTTCCTCCTCAGATAGTCATATTGTTCCTTTTTGCCAAATCTAGAACATCATTGTGGCCATGCAAACGTGGCTCACTTCAGAATCAAGAGATGGACTATCATTGTTTCTTTCTCATGTATTTTTTTTCCTGGTGTGGCAAAAACCGGACCCACCTCTTCCCCTACATTTTTCAACTTTCCCTCCCGTTGGGTCGGGATCAGTGACTAGATTGTTCCTTTGGACTCAGAGCCTGCGTGCCTCTCCATCTCCTCTTCCCTCGCGAGGAGACTGTGCGGGCCATGGCTTCAATGTCTGCAAATACAAAAAGAGGGGCTGCCCGCTCCGTATGAAATGTGATGTGAGTGAGAAATCATCTGTTATCGTTTGTCCTGATACCCAGTATTATCTGGATAAATATCCCCAAAGGTAATGATCACCTCACATTGTCAATTGCATCATTTGAAAAAACGTTTCCAAATAGTGCATCAGATCTGCCACACCATTATTATTCACATTTTGTTCACAAGTGATGTTTTACCTCAGCTCATCTATCGCTCCCTGCTCTCTCCCTGGATTCTTTCCCCCGGGGCCCTGACCTCCTTGCTTTAACCTGGCCTGCTGCAAAGTTGTCCGTCCTGGGCACTTCCTCTGCCAGGCTCCCGGGCTGCGTCTCCTGCTTCCTGGATTCTATTTTTTGGTTTCGTTCCCTCTTTTGCTGGAGCATATCTTTTGGTAGCTCACTCAGAGAAAGCGTGTGCAAAGTGAATTTCCCAAATCCTTCCATATCTAAAATCCAGTTATATGCTCAACTGATATTTAGTGGCGTGTCCAGGTGTAGAATTCGATATGGAAAACAATTTCCCTGGAGCATTTAAACCGTGTCACTGTTACCTAGTATCCGGTGTTGCTCTTGAGAAGTCTTACGGCTGTCCTGACTCCTGCTCCTTTGTAGGAAGCCTTGCTGATGCGTTCGGGGTCATCTCTTTGTATGTTCTGACTTTTTACAATAACATGCCTCAGGGGTGGATCTATCTATTGTCCGTAGGCCCTTTAGGCCCTGGCATCTGGAGGTTCATCTCTTTTAATTCTGGGAAATTCACTTGAACTATTTTTTGATAACCCTCTTCCTTCTATTTTTCACTATTAATTGGGTACCAGTTCCTGGGTTGATCCTTGCATTAGCCATAGTTATTGGGTACCAGTTCCTGGGTTGATCCTTGCATTAGCCATGGTTATTGGGTACCAGTTCCTGGGTTGATCCTTGCATTAGCCATGGTTATTGGGTACCAGTTCCTGGGTTGATCCTTGCATTAGCCATAGTTATTGGGTACCAGTTCCTGGGTTGATCCTTGCATTAGCCATGGTTATTGGGTACCAGTTCCTGGGTTGATCCTTGCATTAGCCATGGTTATTGGGTACCAGTTCCTGGGCTGATCCTTGCATTAGCCATGGTTACAAAGAGCTACAAACCAACCCGAGACCTGGTGGCTTGCAACATGATTACTTACTCTCAGGAATCTGTGGCTGAGAGTCACTGACTTAGGCTGGACTCGGTCGAGTGGCTAATGGTGACTGGCCTTACGAGCCTATCTCAGAGTTTGCTAGGGGGATGGTTGATCTAGGATGGGATTGTTGGAGCAGTTTAGCTCTGCTCCAAATGTTTCTCACCCTTATTGTGGGACCAGTGGGCTGGGAATGGTCTCAAGGGGATGGCTGAGAGGCAAGAGCCCGATGACATAAGAGTTTTGAAGCCTTTGATCAACCTCTCCCTCCCCCCCGCCCAATATCAGACAGCAAGAGGCCTCTTTAGTGGGGGGTGGGGGGACTGTAACATCATGTGGCAAAAGATTTGGTATTAGGATGAGTAAAGATCAGGGCAATCAACGCAATCTACCACAATCCTTTAAATGGTATGTTTTTCTTTTTCCCCCTAGGTTTGTCACATTGATCTAATTTCAAGATTTCATTGACAGCCTTTTACAACCTGTGTTGTGTATTTTATTTCACATTTTGAAATGCTAGAGGTCTTTCTTATTCTCAAGTTTTTCTTTTTCATAACCTCCTATTTTTATTTTATGAATGCAATATATCTTCTACCTCTTTTTTAATATTTGCTAGAGGTTTTCCATAAGGTATTTTTTGCTTGTTTGTTTGCTTTTTAAAATTCTTTACATGATCTCTTGTCCCCCTGGCTTGTCCACCTCGCTTTGCTCTGCCTGATCTCCTGGTGGGATAGCACAGGGCATGTGGGCTAGAGTGTGGCTGTGGAGGCTGATGGCCAAGGCCATAGCGCAAGTCTGTGGCTCACAGACTAGGTAGCTGTACGTGGGCGTGGCCTCTTTCTTCCTCAGAGTCCTCGTCTGTTAACTGGGAGCAGAAATAGTAGCCGACCTCACGGACCTGCTGGGAGCCTCGGAAAAGTCACAGGCGGAAAGCACCCGGAAGCATCTAGAACACAGCGAGAAGCCTTAGTTATTGCTTTGCATGTTGGAACCAAAAGCTGATGGGCAGCTTCCTGTCTGGTGGCAAAGCTCATGGAAAGTGCACTTTCACATAGCGTATGGGGCGGGAGCCTGCACTTGTAATTGGACATCATATTGCATTTTAAGTTGTTGTTTTTCCCTACTCAGAGCAGTTCCCCGCAGTGAAGATGGCAGTGAGGAGCTCTGTGATGGGCGGGGATGAGCAGCTCAGGGCTCCCAGTGGCGTCTGTTTAGACTTCCACTCGATCCCAGTGTCCAGCTCCAGCCCCGCTCTCACCTTCAAAGCGCTGGTGCCTGAGCCCCTCGGCGTTTGCCATCATTCTGGGGGGTTCTAGGAGAGAAAGGCGACATAGAGGTCAAAGCTGTGCTTTCGATGTGTGAGCTGCAGGAACCTCTTGTTCAAACAAACGTTCCATGGCAGCCAACGTGTGGAGCAGAGGAACCCAGAACCGCCCTGGCGGGGCCTGGAAGCCCCAATTCCTCTTCCCCTTCCTCCTCTCCCCCCACCAGCCTCCTCTGAGACTCTGGTTCTTTCTGTGTCTGAAAACCCTGAGACACAAACATCCCTGCCCTCATTTGACACGTGGCCAAGCCCAGCTGAGCGAGGAAAGGGTCTGGAACTTGACCTCTGACCTCCCACACTCCGCTGCTTCTGAACAGAGGGGATGGTAGGCCGATTTCCATTTCACTGTTTTTTTAAAAGTTCGTCTCAACTCCCTCCCCGCAAACTCCTTCTGGGTCTGGTTTCTCTGATTCTGTCTTGACATTCTATTTTCATCCCTGCCACCTCCGTGGATAATGACAAGGGCCTCATAATTGCTTGCTACTTGCTGGGTAAAGTAGCTCTACCTTTTATTTGTCCCAAAATGTTGTCATCCCATAATTTGGTTCCCACCAGCCTCTGTGGTCTGTGCTCCCACTCGTTCCGGTCCATGGAGTCTCTGCTCCCCTCACCTGCACCCCACACACGTTTTAAAGGCCTCCCAGGCCTTGGGTCCTAGCAGGCAGCCAGGGTGGAGCCCACCCCCACCCATGGGTTTCTCTGTCTCTCCAGGGAAAGATTCTATCTTCTTTTAATATTCAGCACAAATGCCACCTTTTGGGAGAAGTCTTGCCTTGAGTACATTATTTGATCTCTTGAGCTTAGTTTGTTCATCTGTAAAATGGGTGGTGTGGGGCCTGCCTTCCTGGGCTTTAGGAAAGATTAAATATGCTAACGTAAGACTTGGCACAGTGCTGGTCACACACACAAAAAGAGGTTTGCTGAATCTTAGCTATTATTACTCTGTGTGCATCGATTAGAAAAGTGTCCCTTTCCGTCTCCTGGGTGTCTGTCTAATTTCTCCAGGAGAGGAGTGGGTCTCAGCTCTGACTACACTTTAGAATCACCTGGGGAGCTTCTTAAAAACCTGGTTGCCTGGGCCCCATTTCAGATCAATTGACTGGCCCTCTGGAGCCCAGGTGCTAGTATTTTTTTAAATATATTTTCATTGATTTCAGAGAGAAAGAGAGAGGAAGCAAGAGATAGAAACATCAATGATGAGAGAGAATCACTGATCGACTGCCTCTTGCATGCCCCACACTGGGGATTGAGCCTGCAACCCGGGAATCAAACTGTGACCTCCTGGTTCATAGGTCAACACTCAACTCAACCACCAAGCCACGCCGGCTGGGCCAGGCCCTGGTATTTTATTTATTTTATATATTTTATTGATTTTTTACAGAGAGGAATGGAGAGGGATAGAGAGTTAGAAACATCGATGAGAGAAACACCGGTCAGCTGCCTCCTGCACACTCCCCACTGGGGATGTGCCCGCAACCAAAGTACATGCCCTTGACCGGAATTGAACCTGGGACCCTTGAGTCCGCAGGCCAATGCTCTATCCACTGAGCCAAACCGGTTAGGGCTAGGCCCTGGTATTTGAAAAGCCTTCCAGGCCATGGATTCTGACAGATGACCAGCTGGTCTGTGAACTACCTGAGAGCCAACACCAGGTACTGCCAATTTTTATATCCCACATAGCACCTCGCAACCAGGATCCCGTTACTGTTGAACGGGTGAATAGATGAACACGTGTTCAACAAAGTCAAGGTTGGCATGAGAGGGTCTTTGTAGACGTGGGCTTTTCATTGAGGTTAATCAAGCTCAGGCCTGGCTGGCTGATCGAGGGCCCAGCACAGGGCCCTAGGAAGTACGTGTGCCTGAGGGTGGGGCTCTGCACCCCAGCCGGGCAGTCACCTGTACTTGTGGCCTGTGACTCACAACGTGCTTTCCTTAGACCTCATTGCAATCCCATGAGTAGGTGCCTATTTTATGCTTATTCTTCCTAGTGACCCCATTGGATAGATGAGGACAGCGTGGCCCCGGGACATCACGACCTGTGCATGGTCTCCTGGTCAGCGAGCTGCAGAGCCAGGCCGCGGACCTCTGTTTTCTGACCTGGTCAGTCTCTTTGGAGTGAGGCTCAGAGCCACTCACCCCATCTTCTGAAAGTGAGTCATGCAGAGGGAGGAAGAGGAGTGGGAGGGGGCCCTTCAAGAAGTTGGGTCCAGGGCTGTGGTTCCTCTTGGGGACACATGCGAAGAGGCCTGGGGAAGCTTCATTGGTGGAACTCGTGTGTGTGTGTGTGTGTGTGTGTGTGTGTGTGTGTGTACTACTGAGTGACGCTACATGTATAACTGCTTGTATATTTATTGCTGTGCTGTGTGGTGTGTGTGTCTGATTGTGTGTCCTGGTGGTGGCGCTGTGTGTCATGTGTGTTGATGTGTTGAGTATGTGCTGTGACTTCAGGAGCCCCTGGAGCTCCGCAGAGCCTGCTCCTGTGGTCACCAGAAGACTCCGTACCCATCTGGGAGTTCAGGGACTCAAGTGGCTGCCCCTGCCCAGCAGGGAACGTCCTCTCTCCCAGTCTGGGGTCCCATGCCCTTGTGGGGACCCCTCTCTGTCCAGCACCCACACTTCCCCACCCCCCAGCCTTGCTTCCTTCCAGAGAAGAAAAAGCAGTCATGTGCAAAGGAGGAGGCTGCCTGTGGCTTTTCCTGTCCTGCCCGCTCACCACCCACCACCTTGCGCCTGCTGAGCCTTCCCTTCTGTCAGGCTCGGCTTCTGTGGGAAATCTCCCTGGGCACCTTTACTCCCGACTGTGTGTTAATTGCTTCATCTCCAGGCTCCCCATCCACCTCAGAACTTATGGCAGGGTCACCTTGACACATAACTTTACCCCTGTTCCAATAGGAGGGGGGAGGGACAGCCAGGGGCCAGGTGTGCAGGTTGAGGGGTGCCTACGCCAAGACTGTGGCCACCACAAGGAAGATGCTAGGTATGCGGAGCGATATGCCCAAATCTGGCTCTTACCACCCCTTCCTTCCTCCACTCCTGTACCGAAATGTAGAGGACCATCTCAGGGTTGAAGGTCCTTGCAAAGAGATGCCGCCCGACTGCCTGGGACCTGTAGGGAATGCGCCTTTTGAGCCTGTTTCAGGTCAGGGGAGGGGTCTTTTCCAGGGGACAGCAGGAAGTGGAGGGATGGTGGTCCGGAGTGTCATGGACTCATCTGCTTGGAGGCATGGGGATGGCTTCGTGGGCCACGGTCTGCGGCATGCTGCCTCTCGTTAGTGACAGCGAGGCATTCTATCCCCACGCTCAAATGAGACATCCCTCTTTCTGCAAATTCCCCCTCCCAACCTCACACTCATCCTCCGCTCCCAACCCCAGCTGCTCACATCTTCAGTTCTTTGGTCCCTGGAGGAAAAGGGTTTCTTTCACCATCCTTGGCCAATGTCTTATTGTGCCAAGGGTGAACTGGTGCCCAAGTCAGGAATTCTTTTTTCCAAGGGCACATGGTCTTAATTCTGGTCTGACCCTGTGACCACCCTGCTATGTGATGCTGGGCACATCACTGCTCCCCTCTGTGTCCAGTTTCTTTACCAATAAAAAATCAAGGACTTTGCAGCCACCCCATGTTCCATCCTGGTGCATCACAGTGGGGTCCCAGGGTTCTCCTGTGCAGGGACCCAGCCCCTTGGACCATCCAACCTAACAGTAAAGGAACTTCTTCCAAGGGAGGCTCAGGGCCTCTCAGAGGCCCTGGTGGTGACAGGAGGCCATGGGTGGAGGATAGGGGGGCAGCTTCCTGACCTCAATCTCCATCTCCAAGGACAACCCAGATGGTGGTGGTGGAAGCATCAGAGTGACTGAGACAGAACTTACCAGCAGTGGAGAGACTGCCCAGACCAGAGGAGGGCCCACCAGACTGTGAGCCCCTGAGGGCATCTCTGGTTCATCTGTCTTTTTAGTTCTTCATATTCTGTCTCCTCAAAGCTGAAGCTCTGTGAGTATGTGTTAAAGAACTGAATAACTAAACAGAGAAGAGATGATGAAGTTGGTTAGATAGTCGACCGAAGAAGAGGGGGATCTTGGGTTGCTGGGCCAAGTGGAACAAAGCAGGGGGGAAATGACAAGTTAGGATAGGTTAAGTTATGCTATGGTAACAAACAAACCCCACATCTCAGTGGCTGAGCAATAAAGATTTATTTCTCATTCACGCCACATGTCTGCATGGGTGGGCAGCTCCCGTGTAGACATTTGTCATTGCAGTCACCCAAGCACCTAGGATAACAGAGCATTCCCCATCTTGGACATGTCCAATCACAGTGTTAGAAGAGAACATTCAGGTCCTGCATTAGTAATTAACTAGACAGTATAAAAGTGACACTTGCACTCATGCCCCATTGGCCAGAACTAGTCACATGGTATCTTTTGCTCATACCCAATTGGCCAGAACTAGTCACATGATACCACCAACAGCAGAGGACCAGGAAATACAATCCTAACATATGCCTGGAAGACAGTAATATCTGGTGATAGTGATAAGGAGAGGATTTAGACTAGCATGGAGAGTCGAAGGGAGAGTACAGCTGACATTCAGATCTTCACTGACCACATCCAGAGCGCCAGTCTGTGACCATGCT
>NW_005871483.1:197917-209295 GCF_000147115.1 Myotis lucifugus
GAAGTCCAAGGTCCTTACTTAGCTCAACTGAAAGACCCCCCTCACGATATGTCTTCATTCTGTCTTTCCCTCGAGCTCCCCTGCCCTCTGACACCCACCTGCACCCACACTCCAGTTCTCGGCTGCCTTTCCTACACTCACCCAAACATGGCTCTGCCTCAGTGCCTTTGCATATCACTTGTTCCCTCTGCCTGGGTTGCCTTGCAGTCACCTTCTTGGGAAATTCCTCCTCCTCCTTGGGGCCCTGACTCAAGGGCCTCCTACTCCATCAGCATCTGTCTCCTTTATGCCACTTCTGTCTCTTGGACAAATGTCCACTACAGTCCTTGTTGTCCCAGCTGACAGTTTTTCCATGCTCGTCTCTGCAAATAGGCTGTGGAATCCTTGAGGGTGGTGATATTCTTTTTTCTATCTGGTGTATTGAATATAAGGCCTAGCACATAGCAGGGGCTCAGTATACATTTACATAATATACTGAGTGAATGAATGAGTAAATGAATGAATGAATTGGAGAACATATAAAGGGGCACCTAGCATAAGCTCCCACTCAAAACCAGAATTCCTTCTATAGCAGGGGTCAACAAACTACAGCCTATGGGCTGAATTCTATCAGGTGCTTGTTTGTGTGAGTAAAGTTTTATTGGAACGCAGCAACATGCATCTGTTGGCATATTGCTCATGGCCACTTTGGTACTACAGCAAGAGTTGAGTAGTTGGAATCACATGGTCCTCCAAGTATCTCCTACCTGGCTCTGGACAGAAAAGTGTGCCTATCCCTGTTCTATAGCATTGGCTCCTAATCTGTTTTGGACTAGAGACACCTTTGAGAATGTGATAAAAAAAAAAAAAAGCTTTGAAATCAAATGCATGCACATACACAGAACATTTTGCATTTAACTCCAGGAGGATCCATGACCCCTTGAATTCTGTCCATTAACCCCCTAGGGATCCACCTAGGATACCAGGCTAAAAATTCTCTGACCCAAGCTGGGAAGACTAGAGCTGAGAGAGTGATGGAGAACGTATTACAAAGTGGCCGGGGCAGCAGATAAGGGTAAAAGTCATGCCTTTGGAAAATCAAAGCTTAAAAAAAGTGACGGCATTGCCTTAGCAGTGGTTCTCAACCTTCTGGCCCTTTAAATACAGTTCCTCATGTTGTGACCCAACCATAAAATTATTTTCGTTGCTACTTCATAACTGTAATGTTGCTACTGTTATGAATCGTCATGTAAATATCTGATATGCAGGATGGTCTTAGGCGACCCCTGTGAAAGGGTCGTTCGACCGCCAAAGGGGTCGCAACCCACAGGTTGAGAACCGCTGCCTTAAGGCATCTCTGACATATAGCTGGTACCTCCGGTCCCAGGAAACTCACTACTGTGCAGCATGCTGTGCTGGTGCAAGACCCACAGCTTGTGAGGAAAGCCCATCATCACACTCAGCCGAGCTCTGGTAACGGAGCCCACTGGTCCTTCCGGATGTGGCGGTCCTGGGCCCATGGGCCTGGGCTGGCTTTGTGAGCTGATGAAGGGGGGCGAGGAGAAACCAAAGGCAGGGGAGAGCCCGCCCCCTCTGGTCTTCCCGAGGCACAGCGGGAGGGGGAGGGACGAGGAGCCAGGGCCATTATCACTGCTCAAATGCAGCCCCCCTTTCTTAAACACAAGGGGTGGGGATAGAATGTGTGTGCCTGAAAGCTAATGAAGTTGTGAGCAATAAGAGGCGTGAGGCCTCCGGGAAGCAAATTGTGGGCCAAATGAGCTCGTTTTTTAGCAGAATTATTAAATTAGCAGATGAAGGAAACACATTAGACATTATGAGCCTTGCTTTTAGCAGAGCCCTTGATGGAGGGTTGCGCAGATGCTTGCTAAATTCATTCCACACAGGGTTGGAGAAAAGCTGGCGTCACTGGGATCCCCAGTAGGAGGGACTGGGGCCGGGAAGGGCGATGTTTAATGAACATCGGGGCCAGGCACTGGCGTGGGGGCCTTGGGTCCACCAGTCATTCAATCCCCACAGCCCCTGGCAGGGTAGGGGTGACTGTCCTCATTTCAGAAGGGAAGACGGGCTCAGAGGGTGCAGTGCCTGGCCTCCGCTCCCTCAGAGTCCGTGGCTGAGGTCCTGGTTGAATCCTGGTCACCCTCAGTGCTCCTGACCCAGGGGTCAGACATACTTCCCTGCCGGGAGCTCTTGGACATGGAGCAAAGGGACTTGAGAGACTAGTGAAGGGAGAGGGTGAAATAAGAGCTGGAGTCAGGCAGGGAGGACTGAAGCCTCAGGTGGGGTTGAATCAGGATCAGGAGGGGAGGCTGGCCCCAGCTGCAGGGCTGATTCTGATCGCTGCCTTTAAGAAGGTGTGCTGAGCCCTAGCCGGTTTGGCTCAGTGGATAGAGTGGCAGCCTGCAGACTGAAGGATCCCAGGCTCGATTCGGTAAAGGACATGTACCTCGGTTGCAGGCTCCTCCCCAGCCCGGGCCCTGGTTGAGGCTCGTAGAGGAGGCAACCAATCGATGTGTTTCTCTCACATCGATATTTCTCCCTGTCTTTCCCTCTCTCTTCCACTTTCTCTAAAAATCAATGGAAAAATATCCTCAGGTGAGGATTAACCAAAAAAAAAAGAAAAGAAGGTGTTCTGAAAGGACAGGTGTTCAGAGAAGGTCAAGCGCGTGGAATCCACTTCACGTGGGGATGGTTGAGTGAGCAAATAGGACTGTGTCACTTGCTTGAAATCTTCAGAGGCCTATCCTGCAGGATGCTGGACACTGACGTGGCCTCCAAGGGTCAAACTGGGTCAGCGACATCTCCCACGGAGGTCAGGTGAGTGATACCCCCTTGTCCAGGTGAAGCTGTCCCTGCAGGAGGATCCAGATCAGAATCACGTGGCTCCTGTGTGGGAGCTGCCGGGAGTGCATGAGACTGAAGGTCAGGAGGCCCGGAGGCCGGGAGGCCGGGAGGGCGTGAGACTGGAGGTCAGGAGGGCATCAGTGCAGAATCCGGGGTTTGTCGACAGCCTCAGATGGGTTGTGCAGAGGAACTGGTTAAGGGGCAAAAGGTTCTCTGCGCACGTGCGTGTGTGAGCACGCCTTCAAGTGGATGTTGATTTCTCTGCGCATGCACATTCAAGGTGGATGTGTCTGTCTGTCTGTCAGTGTGCCTGAGGGCGCCTCATGGTTGTCTTGCTGTGGAGGGGTGTGCATACCTGCCCCTGGAAGCATCGGGCTTTGACGCGACACTGTGGATGTGTGTGTGATTGTGTGCGCACACGTACACGCATGCGCAGACTACAGAGGGAGGCAATACAGATAAATCCTACTCTCAGGCTGCAGGAACAGGTCAGGCAGACAAATCTTGCCACAGCCCCCCGACCAGGCTCTCAGCCACCAGAATTCCCTCTCTGGCCGCCACCCCTTATAATGGCATGGACACTCCATAGGGGACGCCGTGGGGTGGGCTGCGTCCATCTCATGCGGGCCTCTCTATCCCCACGCTGCATCCATTACCATCTCCACTCCTGCCTTTGGGCTCTTAGATTACACGGTAACTGCTCAGTGCAAATCCCTCCTAATTGTTTCCTAACAGAGGGGGAGGCGGGTGCTGTGGTGAAGCCCCTAATACTGGCTGCAGGACAGAAGAGGAGCCCTTCCCACCTTACCAGGCCCACCCTATGCCGTTCCAGCCGGATCTCCTGGGTGTTCTCACATGGGTCACAGCTGCAGTGACCTTGCCATTCCTGAGACCTCATCCGAGAGACATGCCCCGCCTGCTCTGTAGGCAGCCTGGAGAGGGCATGAGAGGCCTCTCTCAACCACAGAGCCCCGATCCTGGCCTTGCTCTTGACCCACTAGATGACCTTGGGTTGAACCCTCTTTAGCCTCAGTTTTTCCCTGTACGAAATGGGGCCAGGCTGTCTTGTCTGGATCCCAGTCATGGAGTTGGGGTGAATACAGTAGGGCTGTTATCTACTATGATGAAGGGCGGAGTCCTGTGACCCATCTTGTTTGGGCAAGTCCTTTATCCAGAGGTGTGCTGGTAAGTGTTTAACAACTGGCTCCCTGTGAGAAGAAAGCCCATATTTGCAGTGTTTGCCCATTTCTCTGGTGTAAATGCTCCTACCATGACTGATTTCAATCCGCTGGCATGAAACCATTGAACAAGGAGGTAGAAGGAGATGTGCACAGCGGCTCCTGTGAGCTGGTGGGTTCCGGTCCAGCCCATCGCTGCCTTTCTCCTAAACAACCAATAACAGCCCAGCCAGAGGAAGAAGCTAAGTCAAGGTCAGGCAGGAAGCCAAAGGTCCAGCCGGAGTGCCGAGCATTGGGTCTGAGTTAGAGGTGAGGCTACAAGATAGAGCGGGAAAGACTCAGGAAGGCAGGCACTGGGAGGATGAGGAACAGGTGGGAGGTGTGATGTGCAAGGAGGCCAGGGTGAGTGGTTCAGGATGGAAACCACGTTTTGCTAGGCGATGCTCAGACAACCCAATGCGGCTGGAATACAATATTGCCTCCTGCTGTTCCCAGGCCTGGGAGAGGGGGGAGGCTGTACGTGAGGATGAGGAGCTGGGCAAAGAGACAGGTGTTCCCTGAGCACAGGGATGACGTCTGAGCAGGCCATGCCAGGAAAGGGCAAATCCAATTCTGTAATTGTTGCTGCATCAATTCTGGTGACAGTCCCACAAGGGTGATGCCAAGGGCCCGGGGAGGGGGATGCCCTGACTGACATCATCTGCTATTTCTGGGCTAATTCGCAGCCTCTTGCAGTGGGAACTTCCTTTAAGGCATAAATTACCCGAGCCTTCTCGTGATTGCCTCATTCTCCTGAGAACACGAGGGGAATCCACGCACGTGGGGGTCCTCGGGAGATGCGCTGGGAGTGGAGAGAAGCGTGTATCCTGAAGTCACGGGGACCTGGGTTCAAATCTCACCTCTGCCCCTTATCAGCTGAAGGGCTTTGGGAAGTCATTCCTCTGACACACCATCCCCTCCAATGGGCTGACAATACCTGTGAGGGGTCCGGTGTGATGAAGGGACGAGGTAAGTGTGACGGGTCGGGCACAGGGCCTGCTCATTGCAGGGAACATCCAGTCTCTCCCATCTCCTTTCTTCGTTGTCCTCTCTCAGAGAGTAGACTCACTGTGGGCAATCTGTGGAAGCTTCCAGAAGGAGATGCAGACTCCCTTTCTGACCCCTTCCCTGGCTTTGGGGTGAGGGGTTCCCAGGGTGGGGGTGGAGAGCCGCCTCTGGGAGGATGGAGGGGGTGGGAGGAGTGGGAAGGGAACTGGGTGGGGAACCTGGCCCCGTTGGAATGTGGGAACTTCTTGGCCAAGCAGGAGACAGCCTGGGCCCTCACCATGCTCCCAAGCAGAGGTGCCTGCCTTTCGGGCCCCTGTCCACATGTCTGCTTAGCGCCTTTCCTGCGGATGCCCGGCTCTCTGTCCTCCTGCCCCCAGTGCCCACCAGTCCAAAGGGAAAGACCGTTAGACTTGTTTCTGCCTGCTGCACGGATTTCCGCAGAAGCCGGCCCGACTTCTGGTCTGTCTGCCTGTGATCTGCCCCTGATTGCAGCTGACTCCCTTGCACAGAGGCTCCCCTGTCTGATGCCTGAGTGACAGGGAGGTGCTACGTGAGAGAGAGTGACAGACAGGCGCACACGTATGGCAGAGGGAACACGTGCCCACGCGGTGAATTGATAGTTGGGTTGTCCTTTTTGAGACAAGGCCACTCAAAGTGTCCCCAACCCCAAAGGGCTGCCCAGAGCACCATCTATCCCACCTCCAAGCACCATCTGTCTGCCCCCCTGACCACAGTCAGAGGTGCCCCCAGTGGAGGCTGCAGGAGAAGGAGGGACAGTACCCATGGCAACAGATGGAGAGGCACGGTTCAGCCGAAGAGCCTTTGTAACCACGGCACTGTCCAAACCACCAAATGGGCTGTTTGCAAGGTAGCTCTCCCTGGCAGTGACGTTGTTCACGTGTGGGGTGGGCACCACCTCCCAGGCCGCTTTGGTGGGGACTCCTGGATGAGGAATGGGGGAGTGAGACTGGGTGGTGGAAATGGGCTGCCTTTTTAAACAACGACTTGTGTCAGTAATCCATGTCAAGCACTTTTCTCAGTTCCTGGCAGGCGGTGGGTGCTCAAACACAGAACGATTATCAGGAGGGAGGCTGGACGGAGTGACCTTAAGGCCAATCCTCCGCCTCTGGGCTGGAGAGAGATGAAAGGCCGATTCGTGGCAACAGGTTATGAATAAACAGGAGCTGGGAACGTGGGATGGAAAGGGCTTCCCAGAACAGGAGTGTCTCCATCTCCCTCGCCCTGATCTGCATGGCTCCTGCAGGCCTCCCTCCCCTCTCCGAACTCCATTTCAATTTCAATTTCAATGTCAATAACTTTGCTGGCACAACAAGCAGACAGGTTGCCAAAGTGAATGGGAACATTGAGTCTCAGAGTCTGGGACCGGCTCACGCAGCCAGCGCCATCCCTCTCAGACCTTCCAGGCCCTCCCTGTGCCCAGGCCTCCTCCTCGGTGCCTTTGGGGACACTTATTTTTACTCTCCCCAGCTGTCCGTGAGGCGATTTGAAAAAAGATACACTCTCTTGTGTGATCAAGAGCTTCAAACAACAGCATCACAGGAGACGCCCGGCCCCTGCTCTGCGCTCAGCAGGCACAGTGCTGGGCATGTGAGGACGAAGGCTTAGCCTCTCTCTCCTGAGACCCCGGCCTGGTGGGGGAGACAGAGGAGAATCAACAATCAGGTAACTGCTTTGATGGAGGGGACGGAGGGCCCTGGGAGCACAGAGAGGGTTCTCTGAGCCCGGGTGGGGCAGAGGGAGGGGCAGGGGCAGGGGCAAGGGCAGCCTCCTGGAGGAAGCAGGATGGGAGGACTTCTGGGGGCACTTGGATGGCAGGCCACAGGCCGCTGAGTTCTTTCCCTCCTGGGTCAGTGACAGCGGGAATGTCACCATCACAGACCCCTTTCATTGAAGCCAGAACTGGGCTGTGCCCAGTGGGACAGTGTCCATTTTCTCTGGAGAGGAGGTTTTGATGTGGAGGAGTGAGAAGTGGATAAAAGCCCCCCGAGAAGTATATGCCTGAGAGGAGACGGGCCCTACGGTTCTGGAGGTGGGAATGGGGGTGCCTGGCCAGCCCGCGGCCCTGCCTGTGCTCACTCACCCCCCTTCCCCCCCGGCCCCCCCCCCCCCCGCAGTGGTGTGGGTGTGACGCCGTCCTGGAGGGAGCAGAGAGAGGGTGCGGGAGGCCAGCAGGTGCAGGGGCACCGCCTGAAATGCTTGGCCTCAGAGACGGGAACAGAGGGGCCCTGGGAAAGGAGCCCTGCATGCGGAGATGACCCAGTGATGGGGCAACACTGGCTTTGCCGGCCTGACGTCCCTGGCCAGCACCCACGTGGGGTCACCTGTGGCTGCCCCCGTGGGAGCCACAGTTCAGGGAGTCAGACAGACAGGTGCTGGGGCAGCTTTGCCAGGAGCCCCCATGAGCAGGACCTTAACCAGCCTCCTCCTCTGCCCAACCAGAATGCCAAGAGCGCTGCTGGAAACAGACAGCCCCTCCACACCACCCTGGAGCCAGGGCTGCCAGGGCAAAGTATTCCCACAATGGGGAGAGCACGCAGGCGCGGGCTTCCGCTGTCTATGGCAGAGAGGAGCCCAGAGATAGACCGCCCTGGGCAAGACGGACCCTTGCTCAGAGGCCCAAGGGCGTCTGCTTACGAGTGGGTCCATGGGGCTATGCTGAGCCACTGGAAGCAAACGCCCCTCCAGCGGTGCCCCAACCTCTTGGCTCCTGGGGCGCCTCAGCCCTGGGTCCTGAGCATTTGCAGAGGCTACTTGGGCAGTAGCCCCGCCATCCCCTTGGGCCCTCTGGTCCTCCTCTTTGCACATCTCCAGGGTCTGGTGAGCCTGGGGGCTGAGAGGCCTTGGGAGCTAGACAGACCGGGGTTCCAATCCCACCCCAGGGAACCTCTCTTAGCCACCCCTGTACCTGGCGTCGAGGTTAACTGACCGCTCTGCTTCCCGTAAAACCTGCCAGTGGCGGCCGGGGCTGCTTGGCCATGAGACAACTCCTGTCTCGTTTGCCCGTGTTCTGTGTGTCCCAAGCCCGTTTATGTCAGTTGTACCTGTCATTGTAAATAGATGCGGTAATTTAATCAAGAGCAACGCAAGCCAATTAGATGTGAGTGCAGGAAAGAGTTGTGTTTCTATGGTAATTAATTTAATGCTTTGGGAAGGCTGCTAAAAAATTGCGGCTGAATTCGGTGTGGGCAAGACTCAGAAAGATCTGAAGGAAAGTAAACCCCACCATACAAGGAGGTGTGTGTGCACTGATGGCCTCCCAAGGACTCAGAACCTGAAGTCTCTTAGCTGATGCTCATGGTCTCCAGTACGTGTCATCTCGGAAAACCAGTTCACCTTTCTGGATTTTCTTTTTCTTGGCTCTAAAGGGAGTGAAAGACCACCACCTTGCAGAGTTGTCATGAGGACAAATGACGCCGCGTGCAGCCCTGTTCCTATTCGTGTTGGTCTCTCTATGGTTGAGAATTCCTCTCTCTCCTCCCTTCCCGGTGGCCTTCCCCATCCGGTGTTTCCAGGGCTGCCCCAGTTTGCGGTTCAGCTACTCTGCTGGTGACTAGGGTTTAGGCAAGGACATTCCCTGAGAATGGCTTCGGCAGCGAGGAAAGCCTTCTCGAGGAGTGTGATTCCTGGTAGTGGGTCAGAGCAGCGGGCGTCAGTGTGGGCTGGAGAGTCTCTGTGGCATTCCTCCAATCCCAAGTCCGATGGCTGGTCCAGGTGAGGATGTGGTTTTCCCTGATGTGTGACCTGGCCATCCTTATATCCTCGCTGTGACTGCCATCTTCCCTGACTGATCTACCCAGGGGTCAACTCAGCCTCAAACTGCGGAGCGACCTTATCCCAAGCCTGGGGCCCCCGAGGAAGTTGAAGCTGGACAGAGGAGCTCAGCCTTGCCCAGCTCCAGCCTCTGGAGCCCCGTGCCTCGGAGATAGGAGAGGGGTGTCACACCGGCACCCCTGGCGGACTCTGCCTGTCTTCCCAGGGATGGAAATCCGGCCCGTGGCTGGGTCAGGCTGCTAGCTGCCTGTCCAATCTCTCCCAGGCCTGTCACTTGACACCTCGAGCTCCCAAATCCTGGCCTGCAGAACCTCAGGGAGCCTCCACAGGGACCAGTGTGTGTGCCCATCCCCACCCCGAGGGCCTGGCCCTGCCTTCGCTGCTGCCACTGCTGGCTTCCCGGCACTCCGGCCATGGGCCTCAAGGCTCCAGCAATGGGTTCGCCCTCCCATCTCAGCGGGATGGGCCCCAGTGGAGCCCTCAGCACCGCGTGTGGCCCCGGAAGCCTGGAGCCCAATAGAGGCATCCATGACGCCCTGTGTGTGGGCGGGCGGGCAGGGGTGGAGGGAGCAAAGGAGGGACGTGAGGGTAGACAGCAGACTTCTCTCTGGTGCTGGTTTCTGTGTGTGGATAGAGGCAGGCAGACCGGGGTCATCACTGACAGGTGAGAACACCTGGGGCATCCTCTGAGCCCCTGAGCCTTTGTTTCTCCATCTGTGAAGTGGAGGTGATGATGGGGCCTCAACTGTTTCTTGAGAATGTTGTCACTAGGATACTGTCTATAAATACAAAAACAAACAAATAAAGTAGAAAGACAAAGATAATGTCTGTAAAGACACCACACACACACACACACACACACACACACACACACACGTGACCTGTTCTCATCAAGGAAGCAGGAGAAACCCCAGGAAAACACACGCTCTGCCGTAGCTGACGGGTCTAAGGACAGACCACAGGGCTGAGCACCAGGCTGTCCCTCCGACAGGCAGTGAACTCCCCGTCCGCCCTGGGCAGCCAAGCTGGAGGTCGGCCTCCTTGGCTTCCGGCTTGTTGATCTGGACAGATTTTTGATGGTTGGAGCAGAGAACCCGTTTTCCACTTGGCAAGACTGATGCCCAGAGAGCAAACGACTTACTCCAGGCCGCACAACAGGCCAGGGTCAGAGTGAGAGGCCCTGAGTGCCGATTCCCCTGTGAAGGGCTGGGCGGCACGCACGCTGCTCCCAGCCCTCCGGCCCGCTGTGGGCTGACGCTGGGCACGGGGACAGGTGGTGGTGAAGCCGCTTGGGCTCCGTGGGGCAGCCTGGCAGTGGGGCTGGTGGGTCGTCCCGGCTTTTCTCTCGAGCTGTGCCAAGGGCGGGCTGCCTGCCTGAGCCCTGGCTGCACGGCCGGGCTGACTACCTCGTTCTGCTGACTCCAGGAGCAGCATCTCGGGGCTTTTCTCAGGGAAATAACCCTCCCACCCCATCATGGAAGGAAAGCGAGGCAGAGGGAGGCAGGGCAGACAGAGGCAGCCCCAGACTCACTCACTCATTCATCCACTCAGGTCTGACGTCGGGCCAGAATGCACGTCTTCTGTTAAAAGGCTGAAATCCTTTCAGAGTTCCGTGAGCATCTCCTACAGCCAAGGACCCTCCTTCAGGTTCTCTTGGATCCCCATCAGGTAAAAAATAAAAGGTTGATGCCCGGCCCACAGGAACCTCAGGGCACCTGCTCCAGGGCTGGTTGTTAAACGTTTTGACTATCACCCCTGGTCACAGATGCCAGCAAACACTTTAATTGGAACTGTTGGATGCAATAGGAAGTACTCATCTGTAAAGTGCCATTATCCATCCACCACCCACCCATCCATCCATCCATCCATCCAGCAAATGTTTACTGAGCACCTAGTAACTGCCAAGAAAGGGCAGGGGATGGGGCTGTGGAGCTGAGTAACGGAAGGTCCCAGCTCACGCTCTTGCTGTGGAATGGCAGGGGGAGGGGACTGTGCAGCTGTGAACAGTGGCCGAGAGGGAGAGGATGTGGCGGGAGGAGATGACACGGGCTGGCACCTTGGCTTGGAGAAACGGGATGGAAGCTGTTAGGCCCATGGGGAGGGGTCTTGGAGTCCAGCTTGAAGCTGTCAAGGTTCTTCAGTTCTGTCCAATTATCCACTAATGACTCACAATGAATAGATTAGGAAGGGGACTGAGGACAAGGATGCTTAATTATCAAGCAGATGAGTGAGGAACACCGAGCCTCTCCTGACAGTTCTGAGGGAAGGAGGCGGAGGAGGGGGTAGGGAGGAGGGCAGGAGGGGGGGAGGCGCAGCACTCCCTCTCCTGGCAGCTCCATGACCATTGTTGGGAGCTGAGCCAGGCTACTGAGCCTGGGACCTCCCAGGACCACAAGTGGAGCTCAGTGTATGTGTGTGTGTAGAGGGGGGGGGGGGGGAAGAAAAGGGGTTGAAAGTTGAATTGGGGGGTATATGGGGACGGGCAGATGGCTGATGCAGGAGGTCCTCTGCATGCCATTT
>NW_005871483.1:209750-221786 GCF_000147115.1 Myotis lucifugus
GGAGTAGGGCTGAACCCACATCTTTCTGGAGACGCTCTCCATGCCTGATGCTGACTGTCCCGCAGACTGAGCTGCAGATGAGGAGAGCTGAGCTGTGGCTCTTGGCAAACAAGATCTGCTCGGCCTGAGGTCATGTCCACCCCGGTTCTCCTCCTCCAGCCTCATTACACTCCACCTGTGAGGCACCTCCTAGCCCCCGGCTGGTTCTGGGCTCCCATGAGGCCATGGGTGATGTTCTCCAGCCCTCAGGGAACTCTCTCCTCTAATACCCGAGCATTCCCTGCCTCTCACACACCTGCTACCCAGCGGAGGCACAGGGCCCCAGCCAGCTCCATGTGCTCGAGTCTCTGCCCACAGAGACTTTCAGTTCCTTGAGTCCAGTCTGTCCGACAGCTGTCTGCTCGACATCCCCACATTCGGTCTTACTCACATCTTGGGGTCACTAAGCATTGCTGATTGGTCAGACAACCAGGGGACATGAGCAAGCGGTGCGAGGGGTGGTAGTAGGGGAGTTCGTGTTTGCCGAATTCTGGGTTGAGTTTGATTCCTGCTCGGGCTGTGCTTTCTCAAGGAGACTACATGTTTCTAACTGTTGTCCTGGGGAATGAATGAACATGTCTGTTGCGTGCCAGATGCTTTGAGGACAGTCTCTCGTTTATATTCTCTCAAACATCTCAGAAGTGGGTGTTTCAAGTTTGCAAAGAGAAAACTAAAACTTGGGAAGGTCAACTGACTTTTCCAAACCAAGGTCAACTAGATAGCATGACAGCTGGGATTCGAACAGAGGGTTCTGTGCTCCAAAGTCCATGTTCTTTCCTCCATTGACCAAAGGGCATGGGAAACAACCTGGGAATCCAGGGACCGGGGCGAGGCTGCCTTGAGCCAAACTGAGTACAGAGTAACTTCTTGTTAGGGACCAAACATGTGTGTCCCCCACAAAGTCATATGTGGAAACCCTGTTGGGACCCCCAATGGGATGGTATTAGGAGGTGGGGCTTTTAGGAGGAAATTGGGCCGTGAGGGTGGAGCCCTCGTGATGGGATTAGTGCCCTTATAAGAAGACACACAAGAGCATCCTCCTGGTACTCTGCTCTCCACCATGGGAGGGTACGAGGAGAAAAGAGCCAACAAAGACCAGAAAGAGGGTCCTCACTGGTTGCTGGATCTGTGGGCATCTTGATCTTGAACTTCCCAGCCCTCAGAACTGTGAGAAATAAATGTTTGTTGTGTAAGCCACCCAGGTCCATGTTATTTTGTTGCATCAGCTCAGGCTGACTGGGACACTTGCCCAAGGTCATGGAGTAACAAAGCTGGAGTTTGCACTTCAGCCTGACGACTTCTAGCAGGAGGAGCGAGGGGAGAGGAGGGAGCCGAGAAGGGATGTGCTTTGCAAGGCCTTGCTGGGCCAGGCCCAGGGATTAGCTCACTTCAGGATGGAACTGAAACCTGTTTCCATCTGAAGAAAAGGTGGGGGAGGGACTTTGGGTGGAGGCCCGAGCGGGTTTGATTTGTGGCTGAAATCCCAGCTTCCACTCTGGGGCCTCGGGCTCCCTCAGCCTGGCCAGGGTTTGCTCTGTGTTTTTTTGATGGTGCCCTCTCCTCTTCCGAGTAGGAAATCTATCCCTCCTCTGGGGCGTTCCTGCGGCCCACACCACGGGCCACATTTCCTGGGCTCAGCACAGTCTGGACGCCTTCCCGTCCCTGCAGGCATCGGCCCGGGGCAGGGCCTGAGTTTGCCAAGCTTCCCTTCTTCCCTGCATCTCTTGCCTTGACTTGAGGGGCTAGAAGCTGCTCATCCACAGACTGTGGAACCCGGAGGAGGGTCTAATCCAACCCTTTCATGTTTCAGACAAGGCGCTGAGGTCCAAAGGCGAGAACAACTTTCCCAAGGTCACAGGTGACATGGCAGGTCATGGACAGCACAGACACAGAAGCACAGCCTGCTACTTCCATTGCACCAGGCAGCCTGCTCCGAGCTCTGTAGGGAAATGCCCCCACAGGTGATCATTTTTATTATTAGCTATTATTTGTGGAATATTTACCATCTGACATCGTGCAAAGCACTTAGAATATATAATCACATTTAAGCTTCATACTAACCTTATTCTTTATTTACTATCCCTACCATTATCATCATCATCATCTTTCAGATAAGGAAACGGAGGTTCAGAGAAGCGAAGTAACTTGCCCCAAGGTACACAGCTAAGGACCTGGAGGGGCAAGGATTTTAGACCAGTATTGTGGCTAAGCTTCCTCTTGAGTGGGTTCACCTCAAACACTTGGACCTAGATCAGCATGTGGAAGTGAGGGAGGAGACCTGTGTCCCCGGGCACTGGATCTGTGGGCACCTTGATCTTGAACTTCCCAGTCCTCAGAGCGGCTGGGGATTGAAGGGTCATGTTCAGACTCATCAGGGCATGACCCCCACAGTCTGTGCAGAACTTTCACATCTGGGGTGTGGCTAGGCTCAGGAAGACATATCCCATTTACCCCCCCCCTCGCCTCCTCTCCCCCCACAGGATTCCTCTGTAAACAAGGGACTGGGGGTGAGGTGGAGATAAAGCCTTGCCCCAACCAGTCCACGTTGCATGCTGTTTGCTCATCCTCTTTAGCCAACAGGTGTCGGCAGAGGAAGACCTCAGCAACTATGGGGACTGGTCCAGCCTTTGCCACTGATTAACGATGTGGCTGAGGGGTAGTCCCATAATTCCTCCTCTGAGCCTTCGTTTTCTCACTCATCAAGAGGGGGAGTAATATCCACCCTGAAGTTCCCTGGGAGAGTTTGTGAAGGTAGAAAACACACTGTGGATGAAGGGCTTCAAGAAGAACAAAGCTCTGTGTATTTGTGGAATGAGGATCCCAGGCGTGCAGATTGAGGCTTGGGGATTGCACGATGGGGAGGCAACATTTACTGAGCATCTACTTTGAGGACTTTATAGCCATTATCTCATACAGCCCTCAACACAGCTCTTCAGAGCGGCATTAAAGGATTTGCCGCTTCTGCTCCTGGCTAAGTGGTTCTTAAAAACAGACCAACCACCCACAGATAACGACTGTACACTATGAGCAAAATATTTTTAAAAAATAGTTATCAGAAGGAGAGCCATTCAAAAGAAGGCAGATTCCAGAGTCGGGGAGTGGAAGAGGCTATGGACACGTGGAAGCAAACAAAGAGCCTTGTTTTTACAAGTTGAGCCCAAGGGCACACCCCGGTCCTCTCATGCTGAATGGCTAACACCTGGATAGAGACCTGTGGTCAGATGGCTTTGAAGGATGAGAAGAGATTTCAAGGCCACCGTGGCAGCTGGAAAGTGAAGAAGGAAACTCAGAAAAGAGTAAACCAGAGAGGGGAGCTCCAGATTCTGGGTATAAACTCTGCCCAAATATCTGGTCAACCCCTGAAACAATGCATATGTAGGACAGATGCCAAGTTGCCCAGTGAAGCCTAAAGGAACTGGATGGAAATTTCAGTTGCAATTCACTAAAGGAGTGACAGATTTGCAGTGAGACCGTCAGTCAAGTTATCTACTAAATTAAATTAAAAATGAGCAAACAAACAAACCCAATACTCTCTATAGCAACATAAAGGGTCCAATGTCTCTACAATTTATCATGCAAAGTATTCAGGATGCAATCCAAAATTATCCACACAGACAGACACAGGAAAAGGTGACCCATAGCAGATAATCAATGGAGACTACCTATAAAATAGCTCAGAGTTTGCAATTAGCAAAGATTTTTAAAGCTCTTATAACTATGCTCAAGGATGTAAAGGAAGTATGCTCACTATGAGTGTAAAGATAGAACCAATCTCAGCAAAAGAAGAAGAAGGAGAAGAAGAAGAAGAAGAAGAAGAAGAAGAAGAAGAAGAAGAAGAAGAAGAAGAAGAAGAAGAAGAAAAGAACTACAAAGGAGAACCAAATGCAAATTTTAAACCTGAAAAACATATCTGAAACAAGCAAAAAAATTAGTATAATCACCATTTATAAGTAAAAGAAATTCAGGTTCAGAGAGATTAAGTAATCTTCCCCAAATTACACTAACAAGTAATAGAGTTGGAATTTGAATCCCAGGTCTATCTAGCTCTAAAGACTTTATTTTTCAACCTCACTAGACAGGATTTAAAGATTAGTGGGAGTCTGTGGGGGAGTGGATGTGGACTGTGAACTCTTCTGCAACTCCAGTGAGGCCAGGGAGCCTTGCTGTAAATTAGCTGTATTTCCCTGACAGCAGCAATGGGTTGTCTATCCATGGTGCTGAAATTTGCCCACTCTCCAAAACTTCTCAACCAAACCATTTCTGATTATTCCCACTAACGAGTGGAAAGATAAGGGAAGGTAAACCATAGCAACTCATGCTCTAGAATCTATTTATTGCCCCACCCACTGCTATCCCTGGGTTTTGGTCATGTGCTGCGTAAGTTTTTCCTATGTTTTGCAAAAATCCTGTCCTCAGGGGTGTGAGCAGAGAGTGAGCAACTTCATGGATTTGTACTATAGCTGAGATCTAGTTAAATTGAATTCCTCTTTGGTAAGTTTAGTAATGTGCCTAATGCTAACATCATATTGTAAAAGGCAGAGAAACTTGAGACCCAGTGCCTGCCCTCAGGGACACCCCCTTGAAAATGAGACCAGAGAAGGAGCCAGAGCAAGGCCAGCAGTGTGGGCTCCATGTTTCCCGTGTGTCCTTGGAAGACCTGCCTCCTGACTTCAGAGCAGGGTGGTGTCCCTGTGAGTTGGGAGCAATCGCAAAAGGCTTTCTGTAAGAGGAGGGATGCCAGCTGGTCTGTAAAGGAAGAGGAAAGATCATTCTAGGACAGAGTAGGTGCTTAGTAGATATTTATTAAATAATGGAATGAGTGCACAGTTTTCTTTCTGGTTATTTTTAAGTATCTGTTTTCTGAAATGATTTTTTTAAATATTAAAAAGAGGCTTTTAGCACTATATTTAATAGCTCTAAACTGGAAACTACCCAAATGCCATCCACGGTGGAACGGGAAAATAAATTATGATGTCTTCCCACCATGGCACACTGCATAACAATGAGAAGGAGTGCTCTAATGACATGCAACATTGTGGGTGCATCTCAGAAGCACATTGTTGTAAAAAGGAAGGCAGCACCAAAGAGGACATATTGGGGGATCCCACTTACATACAGTACGAAGAGGAGCAGAGCTAATCTATGGCGTTTGAAGTCAGCCTGGTGGACTTGGGCAGCAGCGAGCGGAAGGAGGAGAGGGGGAGCTTTTCAGGGACCAGGAAGGGTCTGCTTTTTGATTTGGATATTGGTTACACAGATGGTTCCGTTTTTTAACATTTCACCGGGCTGCACATTTATGATAATGGCATTTTCCTGTAAGTATGTTGTGTTTCAACAAAAACTTAACAAAGACAGGCTATGTTCCCCAGCCTGACTTCCCAGACCCGGTGCTCTCTGGTCTGTACTCACTGATATCAGATGGCATGACCTTCTGAAGGTGGTTCTCAGAGAATGGCAGGTGTCACCTCTCCTAAGACCAGAGGACTTTTTCCTCTATTTTAATCACTGGGAAACTGAGGCCTGTAGATGGGAAGTAGTTTGTCCTTGTGTCACATAGTGAGTGAGGGTAAGAAAGAACGTTGGTCTTTTTAAAAATATATATTTTTATTGAGTTCAGAGAGGAAGGGGAGGGAGAGAGATGGAAACGTCAATGATGAGAGAGAACCACTGAGCAGCTGCCCCCTGCACACCTCACACCAGGGATCGAGTTTGCAATCTGGGCATGTGCCCTGACTGGGAATCGAACCAAGACCTCCTGGTTCATAGGTCAATGCTCAACCACTGAGCTACTCCAGCCGGGCAGAACTTTGGTCTCCTGAGAACCTACTTCCTATGGCCCAGGTAATAGACACCTGCTCATCCACACCGGCCTGGAGAGACAAAGAATGTCATCGGAAGTCAGAGTGATGGATGGGAACGCCTGGAGGCGTTTGAAGGGCTTCGGGGCGCCCACCCACACGCCAGGTCCATAGAAAGCAGCATCTGGAGGGTCCTGGGCTGCCGCCTGCTTTTGTGAGATTTGAGTGAGCCAGCTCCTTCCCCTGGACCTGTGACCTCAACTGTAAAATGGGAGCTTGGACTTGATGACAATAAGGCATAAATTTTCTTCCAGTTCCAACATTTCAAGGTCAAAATCTGAACCAGGGTCATCCAAGCTTGATTAGGCACAGTCTCTACTATTGCCTACCCTCGGGGGGCTGTGCTGGGTCAGGGATAAAGAAGGAAGTTTTTAGGACATTTTAAAGCATTCATTCATTGATTCATTAATTTGTTCAGCATTCATTTCAGAACCCTTTACTGAGTATCTGCTCTATGCTAGGTACTGTGCTTGGGGGACACAGATGAAAGGCAAGGCCGCTGTCCTTAAAGAACATACGTTCTGGGGGGAGAGATTCAGTGAATAGTTGTAAAAACTGTTAAGTGTTGCACGTACAGATTAGCATTGAATGCGGTGGGTGGACAGAAGAAGACTTGATTCTTCCTTTTTAAAATATATTTGTATTGATTTCAGAGAGGAAGGGAGGGAGAGAGGTAGAAACATCAATGATGAGAGCAAAGCAGTGATTGGCTGCCTCCTGCACGCCCCCTAATGGGGATGGAGCCCGAAACCTGGGCATGTGCCCTGACCGGGAATCAAACGGTGACCTCCTGGTTCACAGGTCACTGCTCAACCCCTGAGCCACACTGGTGGGCAGAAAACTTGACTCTTGCTTTGGGGGTGAGGTTAGGCCAGAGAAGGCTTCTAAGGAGAAGTGAATATTTGAAAGAAGGAGTAAATCAGAGAGGGGAAATCGGTGTAGGGAACGACATCCTTGACAGAGAGGACGCCATTTCCAGAGGCAAAGGAGAGGGGGATAAAAGACATTTCTGTGTGGCTGGAACCAGGAGTGGGATTAAGGAACAAAGGTGAGGCTGAAGGTGTGAATGTCATGACAGCCAGCTTGGAGTGGGGTGAGGTGGGTAGAGATACCTATCCAGAATGAGTGTGAGACGGGGGGCCCTCCCAGGCCCCCCCTCCCCACATTTTTCTTCCTTCCCTCCGTCCCACATTGGATGAGACTCCGGGTTTCTGCCGCACGTCCCAGCCCCCTGAGGCTCTCCAGTCAATAAGCTCTTTAAGGAGCCAGAGAGAGGCAAGATCAATACAGTTGCCATCGATTCCGCCTCCATGGCCGATTAGTACCAGGGACTCTGCTGGCCCAGAGAGCCTCCCGCTAATGCACCGTGGACGTCAGATTAAACTGGGAGCACCGGTGGCCCGGGAAGAGCTTCTGCCCCGCGTGCAGGAGGTCCTGAACTCCCTGCCAGGAGCTCTATGACCCCTAGACGAGCCCCATGCATTCCCTAGGCAGGCAGCAGCCCCGGTCATGACATTCCCATGCTCAAAACCTTCTGATGTACCCCATGGCCTTCGGGGGCGAGCAGGCCCTTGGGGATCTGGCCTCCCGGCTGCCTCTTCCAGCCTGATCTCAGGGACTTCCTGCCCCCTCTGACCTCGGTCCCGAAGAGCTGCCTTCTGTTCTCCCAACCGGACTTCCTGTGGCCTGCGGTCATCCGCTATTTCTTCCCGACAGTCTTCCCTCACCCTCCCCTTGCCACCAGCACCACCAGCCCCTGACCTAGGCACCCCTCCCAGGTTCTGCCTGAGCTTCCCATGCAGAGCAAAGATGGAGTGCACTGTAATTGCTTCTTTTCTTGTCTCATCCTGGCTGCATATTAGAATCACCTGGGAACTCAAAAAACTACAGATTCGGATTCAATTGGTCTGGAATGAGGCCTGGGAGGTGATGTTTTTACCTCCTCCCTCAATCCAGGGGATTCTAAAGCATCTATGGCGGCAAACCCTGAGTCAGAGTCTATACTTCCACAAGGCAGGGGCCACATTGATCACGTTAACACGCCCATCACCGGCACCCGGCACAGTGCCGGGCACATGGGGTGCTCGGGCATATTCATGGAAGCACCTGGCCTGGACACTCCCACCCACTGGGACCTCCCTCTCTTCCCGGCATCCCTTCCTCTGACGGGTAGCCATCCCTTGGAGTTGAATAGCACCAGTCATTTAACGTCATCGGGCAATTTTTTTAAATTGAAAATTAATTTCTTTTTCTTGTGATGTTCAGGACACTAAGGTAGCCAGGCTGGGTCCTGCTTTAAGAAGAGAAAATTTCTGCCCTAGCCAGTTTGGCTCAGTGGATACAGCATTGGCCCGTGGACTGACGGGTCCCGGGTTCGATTCCGAGTCAAGGGCAGGTACACTGGTTGCAGGCTCGATGCCAGCCCCTGGTTGGGGCACGTGCAGGAGGCAACCAATCGATGTGTCTCTCTCACATCGATGTTTCATCTATGTTTCTCCCTCTCCCTTCCACTCTCCCTGAAATTCAATGGAAAAATATCCTCCGGTGAGAACTAACAACAACAACAAAAAAAGAAGGAGAAGGAGAAGGAGAAGGAGAAGAAGATTAAATTTCTGTCTGACTTGGGCCTCAAGACTGTAGGCTCAGGGCCCAGGTGCCCAGGAAACCAGGTGGTGCATCCAGTCTTAGAATGTATGTTTTCCTGTGATATTTTCCCCAATGTGTTGAAGTTCAGAAATACATAATTTGAATAATTATAGTCTTTGTTACACTCTCCTCATTGATCATGCTTGTTCCTATTTGTCATTCATTCATGTTAAAAATATAACAGGTTCCCTCAAACCCACCACCTACCATAACAGTGCAGACCTTGACAAGGATTGCTGCGTAATTGTGTGACCTCCTCCTGCCCATCCCATCTCCCTGTCTCCCTCCACCTACAGCAGCCATCCTACATCTGTCATTTATCTGCTTCATTTTTCACATCCTTCTCTTTCTCTAAATGTTTTTCAGTTCCCTTGCATTTTGGCTGGTTTCCCTCCCCCTTTTGGGGTGCTGGTGGTTACAGAACAGAGGAAGTGGGATGTGCGTTGCTCCATTATTTTTAGCTGCAATAACAATCTGAGTAAAACCACCTTGGCCTCCAGTGTTCTCTGAAGTGGGGGAGAGCCGGGGGCAGGGGGGAGCGGAGGTGGAGGGAAATTCCTCATCCGGAGAGGCCGCTGTTTAGGGGAACGACATGAAAGGTGTGCTCTGTTGGGCAGAGTTTAAAAGAGTGGGCTTGCCCTAGCCAGTTTGCTCAGTGGATAGAGCATCAGCCTGGGGATTGAAGGGTTCCAGGTTCGATTCCGGTCAAGGGCACATGCCCAGGTTGTGGGCTTGATCCCCAGTAGGGGGTGTGCAGGAGGCAGCTGATCAATGATTCTCTCTCATCATTGATGTTTCTCTCTCTCCCTCTCCCTTCCTCTCTGAAATCAATTTAAAAAAATACATTTTAAAAGAGTGGGCTTTCTGAGTAACCCCCTCCTCTAAAGCCTCCCCTACTCCATCCTTGTCCACAGCCCGGAGCCTTATAAAACTAGCATACCCTCCACAGACGGCCAGCCATGGCAGAGCTGTTCTCAGATGCCCCGGGTCTGCGTGGGCCAACCTTACTCTCGGGGATTCCCTCTGGAGGGCACAGCAGGTGCCAACCTGAGACTGGACTCTGCCTGAGGTGTAACTACTGGGATGGGAGGGTGACCCCAGTCACACCCTGGACCTGCCCCAGTCCCCAGCCCACACCCAGACCATCTTGCTGCCAGTGTTCAGGCCTTGGACCCTCTGTGATCCCCTCCTTAGCTCCTCAGGCTGAGGACCAATTATATCCCTGAGCGAGTCTGCGTAATCCCTGCCCACGGCTTGGAGATGCTTCCATGGGGATGGGAGGAAGCTGCCTGGGCTGAGCCACACCTGGGCACAGAGAGAACCTGTGAGGGACGAGTCTGGCCTCTCTTCCCGTTGGAAGATGTGCAGGCACGTCCCTGGCTGACCCGTCCATGCCCCTCATCTCCAGCGGGAGGACTCAGAGGCATCCGTGAAACCAAGGGAGCCAGTCAGGACCCCTTCGCCATCACATTTCTGCTCTGAGTGGGTGTGGGGTGGGGCTCTGGTGGGGAGCATCCTCCTGTGCGCTCTTCTCCCCCTTAAGTCTGAGTGTTGGGGGGAAGGGGGCGGGCACTCTGCCCAGAGCTTGAACTGCAGCATCCGTGGGCCCAGGAAGCTGAAGACACCACACACACACACACACCTGCTCTGAGCCAGAAGGGTTCTGAGAGAGAGCCCCACCCTAGATTTACTGATGGGGAAACTAAGGCCTGCAGAGGAAAGTCACTCAGTTACCCAAAACTGATCTGGCAGGACAATGCCCACCCCTTGCTCCTGTCTGCCATCGTCCAAGCTGCTGCCCCCCATGCTGAACCCTGGAGCCCTTGCACCTATGCCCTCGGAGGAGAAAGTACCCTCCCCAGCAGCCTGTTATCCTAGAGGACCCGCTACCTACTGGCTAAACCAGGGTTGGCATCGATGGTTTGGGGTTCAAGGCCTACCTCTGCCTCCTATTTATTTCCTGACCTCAAGCGCATGGTGCAGCCTCTCCAAGCCTCTTTCTTTACCTAGAAAACAATAGGGTGATAACAATGAAGTTTCTCTTTCCTGCTGGTTGTGAAGTTTGAATGAGATACTACAACAGCCGGGCACAGTGCCTGGTGCATAGTAAACAGTCAAGACATCCTGGTGGTGATGATTGTCATTGAGCGGGTGGCTCCTGTGAATCCCTCACTACCCGGCTCAGGCGCCACCTCCTCTGTGAGGCCCTCCCTGACGCTCGCTCCCTCCCCGCTGCAGCTTCACCTTCTGTCTGGTGTCTGTTATGGCTGGTTTACCATCTGGGTGGGAATGTGCTCCTAAGGAAGAGGTGTGTCTCCTCTGGGCTGTGAGGGGCCAGAGCTGGCCCGATGCAGTCTCAGTGGTAGGCAGGGTGCGGGGTTCTCTTGTGCGGGGTTCTCTGTCTTGCTGGTGCCCAGCTTTCCAAGCCGGCTCCTCTCCTGTCCTTTACGTCCCCCCCTTGAGGCCAGTCTTCAGGTCTGCATTTGGTGGCCTTCGCTGCCCCCTCCTGACCACAGAGGGCAGGACAGGGCCCGAGGAGGGGGTAAGGGGGGCCGAGTGAGAGCTGTTTCTCACTGCACAGCCTTTACACGTCCCTCTGTGTCGTGGCCTTGACCTCTCTGCGCCCAGAGGAAAGCCAGACAAAGACTGTGCCAAGCGGGCAGGGCTTCGGAAGAGCCAGTCTCTCGAGGGAAGCCAGCCCTGCAGGGCACCCAGGGGACCAGTGCCAAAGCCGGTGCCTGCCTGCTCACCCCCGAGCCCAGCTTCCCTGCGCAGCCTCTGAGAGAGCCCCCGGGTCACCCCGTCTCACACACAGGTACCAGCACTTGCTCACTCGCTCACAGTCGTCTCCAGCCACCCTCGGGGAGTGTGACAGATTGAAAAAAGATGGTTCCAGCTAAGAGAGTCCCATAATTATCAACTGTGGATTATTTTAATTAAAATTCTTTGCATCCGCAGCTCTTAATTTCTAAAATGATTATAAATGTTATTATTAAAGAAAAATCCTTGAAGTGAGATCCATAAATCTCAGCCTGGGCTGTGCTGACAGGGCGAGCTGGTGCGGAGGAGGAGGCCCTGCTGGGGCCGAGACTCCCGGGGAAAAGGAGAAGGGAGGTGAGGCGGGGTGGGGGAGGAGTTTTTGTTCGGTAATCTCACTTCTTAACAACCGCCGATGTAGATTGTAGTACGGAAGGGTTCGGCTCGGGGCTCCGCTGCCCTGGAGGTGTTGGGGGGGGGTGGGAGCGGGTCGCTTCTTCCCCCTGAGGTTTTTTTTTTTAGTTGGTTTTGTGCGGTTCACAAGGCAGTCGACCTTTGCCACTACACCCCCTCATGTAAGGATTAGAGAAAAAATAAATGGTCAGTAATTTTCTAGGTATTTTTTTATTATTTTGGATTTTGTTTTAGTTAAATTTTGTCCTAGTTATTTTTATTTTTTTTTTTCTTTACTTTCCCCTGTCCTCTCCCTCTCACCAATTTCTCACTAATAAAAAAT
>NW_005871483.1:222670-224297 GCF_000147115.1 Myotis lucifugus
CTCAGCCAGTTGCTGGCAGGTCGTTTTACCTATCTTAGCAGGTGGCTAAAGCCTGCTTTTAAAAATGTGTTTTTAAGCCTGTGTTTCGAATGGCAGAGAACTGACCACCTGAAGAGGGAGGAGATGATGCTGACAATGACATTACCAGGCAGCCGAAGGGGCTGGCAGCAGCGGGGTGGGGAGGGTGCACGCCGGGGTCAGGACACCTGGCCTCTGTGCCCATCTCTCTCCAGGCTGCCTGCCCTGCGCAGCCTCGGGCAGATCCCTCCTCTCGCAGCCCTTCGTCTCTCCTCAGTAGGACGGGCATGGTCATCGCTGTCCTGTCCGGCCGACCTCCGGCTGGTGGTGAGGATCGGAGGAGGTGATGGATCTGAAAGTGCTCTGTAAGCAGGAAAGCGTGGAACAAATGCAGGAGATTATTAACATGAATATTAATGAACTTGTTCAGTGTTGGCAACCGGCCACAGACAAGACGGAATGCCGGGCGTCTGGGGAAGATGAACTTCTCCAAGCCACTGACGGGTTTCCCGAGGGGCTGGGCATGCAGCTCTCTGCTGGGCCATTTCCCAAAGTCCTGCAGATGCACGTACTTGAGGGAGGGAAACCTGGGGGGCCTTCAGCCAAGGAAGCTGGTAGCAGGTGCAGGCGGCACTGGGAGGGTGCAGGGGACCCCTCTTCCCTGGAAGGTGCAGTGACAGAGAAAACTGATTCTCATCTCTTCTTGGGACCCAGGAGGCATGCAGGGCTGAGGGCTGGGTCTCCTGCTGTGAACCCCGCCTCCCCCCGAAGACAGGAGGCTGCCTTCCCTATTCGACTCCCCTTTACCATCCAGAAGACTCCCTCTCCCTCCTTAGGAAACTGCCAGGTTCAAGAGCTGAGGTAGAGTCAGGCCCCCACACCCCTTCTCCAGGGCATTCCTCCTCCTTCTTCTCCCCAGACACTCACATGTGGCAGGCCTTGCTTCTTGCTGTAGGTGTGCAGAGTCCCTCTGTGTCCATTCATTCATTCACCCATTCACTCATTCATTCCCCCATTCCTTCATTCATTCACTCACCCATTCATTCATTCATTCACTCATTCATTCATTCATTCATTCACTCATATGCTCAGGAAAGGTTTGGTAAATGTCTAAGGTAAATATCCGGGTACTGTGCCAGCCTCTGGGATGCGGAGGTGAAGGAGACCCTGTCCCTGTCCTCAAGGTTCAAAGGTTGCTGCAGGAGACAGATGACAGAAGTGCAAACAGGCCCTTGTACCACCTGCCAAGGTTTGGAGCGATGGGAACATACCAGAGCCTGGGGGTGGGGGGTGGCTTCCAGAGAAGGTTTCCTGGAGGAGATTGTCCTGAGCTGAGCCTTGAGGGAGAACGGGTGATGTTCATAACCCCCACTACTTAACCCACATGGAAACTTCCATTGTCTTGTCTCACTGAAGAGGGAGGCCCAGACCCCCAGGCTTGGAGGAGCTCAGCTTCCAGCCACGGCCCACCAGCCGCAGTTCCGGAAGACCAGAGCCTCCCGCAGGGGTTTGGGACAGGGCTCTGCCTCACACAGACTGTGCCTGCTGGCCCCACACCTGGAGGACGGGACCAGGTTGTGAGGGCTCCATGAGACAGGGATTGTGAATC
>NW_005871483.1:224468-226424 GCF_000147115.1 Myotis lucifugus
GCGGGTAGCTGATGGCTTTTAACCACTGTATCTCACAATCATCTTTGATTGTGGCATGTTTTCGTAGGCCTCCGGCACTAAATCAGACCATACATTCTGCTAACGAATGGGCAAACCAGGTTTTAAAATTTAACCGTCCAAGATCGAACAATCGAGGAATAAGATATTGAGAGATTGGCCGCAATCATCTCAGGACACCTGAACTCCTACGGCAACCCAATAACTGGTCGTCACCCTCCTCCCTCCCTCTAGCCAGGCAGTGACCTCCCTACCCTCCCACCAGTTCAATGCCCAGCCTGGGCCCCTGTGAGCCCAGAAGGAGGAGAGCGCCCCTTCCTGGCTTCCCCCCCTCAAAGGGCCTGTGTTCTCCTGTACTTGCTGCTGATCCCTGCAGCCTTGGATCTGCAGGAGGGATTGGTGGCAGGGCCTTCTCTGGCCACCAGCAAAATGCAGAAAAGCTCATTCCTCTCTCTCTTCTCCTTTTTCCTTTCCTGCCTTCTCTTCTGGCTTTTCTGAAGCTTAATTTTAACAAGGGATTTGAAACTTCGGTGTGGCAAAGCTCTGGGACAATGGAAGATGGAGGGTGGATGCTGATTGGCTGGAGAGGGGAGTGGCCTGGGAGCCATGGCAGTGCGCTTGCGCTACTTAGCGAGTATTGAGCGCGTATCAGCACGTCAGTGCAGGCCTCGGGCTGGGTGCTAACAGTTCTCCATCCCCCCCCCTGCCCTGAGGAGGGAGGTCCATTCGTTTTCCTGGAGCGGGACAAGGGTGGGGAGAGGTGCCGAAGCTCACTCCAGGTCGCACAGCTGACCCCGTCCCACTGTGAGATCACAAGTGAAGGGGCTCAGATCTGTCTCTGCCCTCCCTGAGCCGGGACAGATTCCTGGGTGTTCGGAGATTGCCTCCCAAACCCGAGTTAGTCCTGATGGAGGTCCAGGAGGACTTGTTGACTTGCCAGCTGTCTGAACATCTTTGTGTCCAAGTGCCCACCATGACCAGCCTAGGCCCACCATGACCAGCCTAGGCCCACCATGACCAGCCTAGGCCCACCCCGAGTCCCTGTTGACAAATCATTGACTTTCACCTCCTTGCATCCTCAGTTTCTTCATTTGTAAAATGGGTATCGCAACATCTACTTCCTAAGATTGCTGGGAGGGCAACACGAAGGACTCCGCTCATGGTAAGTACTCCCTCAACACCAGCCACAGTTCCTATTCATATCCATTCTTGGGTCCAACTGGGCATGGCTGGCACACACGCATAGCTTGGCATGAGGAAGCTGAGGGGATCGGAGACTAGCTTGTAGGCAGCTGGCCATCGGGGGCCTGGGGCTCCTGCCTGCTCTGTCCACTGGGGATGAGCCTCGCCTAAATGTTTCTATCGTGGCTGCCAGGACGAGCGCTGGAAGTCCTCAGAGGAGCAAGATGCTTCCCACGGGACACAGAGAACCAAGGACCAGCCCAGCAGGCCCCATCTTTTCCCCTCCAGCTCACCCATCCCCTGTGCCCTTCAGCCTCCTTCCCTCCCTGACTGAGGACATTTGCATGAGTGCAGCGTCTCAGCGTCTCCAGCGCCTGCTTCCTCGCCACCTGCTCCTGCGGCTCTCTCCCCACCTGAAGCCATCAATACATATGCAAAGGCCAGTATATTAATTTGTGTTTGAGCAGGAGCCGGGGACACAGCCGAGAAAGGGGATTAGGCGGTGGCGGTGGGTGGGAGGTAACAGATGGCTTGATTGCTTTACCTGTTGCTTATTTGTTAGACGACAATTCCTCGTCTGTGTTTCATTGTCTCCAGGCCCCAGGATGGCAAGGCATCGGGCCCTGGAGGGCTGTCTGGTGTGTGTGGGGGGCGAGGGGTCGGGGGGCTGGCCTAGGAATTAGATGCCAGAGTCTGGAAATGAATAACTCTCCCTGGGTCTCTCTTGATCAGACTCCGGTCCCTCCCCTGGCTGGA
>NW_005871483.1:227087-231505 GCF_000147115.1 Myotis lucifugus
GAGAGCAACTTCTGGAGCTGGACAAGAGGCGCCCAGCCCCCGAACACAGAGAGAGCCATGCACCCAGGGGTGGGGCCCACAACAGTGGGGCCCTGCTGCCCCTCCGTCCACACCCGGCCTCCAAGCGCCTGGCCCACCCACATCCTCGCCGACCCTCCAGGTCCTCCGGCTTCCTGCTGGTCCTCTGCGCCCCAGATGCGTTTCCAGAGAAGTTCCTTTTGCTTAAGTGAGATAGACTTATGTTTCCGTTGCTTATATTTCAAGAATCTGGCTGACACACCCCTGTGGCTCATGTACACAGCTCAATGACACAAAGTGTAGGAACTCCCTTTTACTAAGCTTTCTCTACGTTCGTCTCCATCACTTGCTTGTTTTGTGACCGTGGGCAAAGGCCTTCCACTCTCTGAGCCTCAGTTTCTTTTTCTGTAAAGTGACGGGGAGGGCGTGGGACTCCCCTGATTATTGTGAGGATTAAATGCCGTCCTGTAGGTAAGCGCCTTGCTCAGGATCGAGCGCTCGATGGCGCTCAGTGTGACTGATTGGTTAATTCCCTATCAGTGACATTGCTTCCATTCAAAAGAAATCACGGAGAAAACAAGGCCTGCAGGTTTGTCAAGAAAGCATCCTCCAGAAAGTTGCTTCGGGGCTTATTGATTGAGAAGACCTCTTATCTCTCAGGAAACGTGCAATTGTTAGAAGACAGAAGACGACAGAAGAAATGGAAGGAGGCAGAAGACTCCTGGGCCAAGCTGCTAGGAGGAGGAGCCAGGGTCATGGTTGGGGGTGGCTGGGTTCCTTGATGCACCTGAGGAAGAGAGGGGAGGGGGGAAGCAGAGCAGGTAGGGAGAGAGGGAGGAGGGGGAGAGAGGGGCAGGGGGAGGCTGGTGAAAGGAAGCCCTGGGGGTGTAGGAGAGGGAAGGGTGGTGATAAAGATCCCAACTGTCCTTTGCATCCCTCATCTCCATTTTGTATCTACAGAGCACTCTCCCCAAATAATGCTGTGCCCCCTAGGGGAGGGGAGCACGCATCACATGGTCAGGATTTCCTCTGCTTGAGCTGCAGCCTTGGGGAGAGGGCTCCCCCCTGATTTCTCTCTGGCAGTTTCCCCTTCCCTGGGCAAGAGCGACACCAGCGTGCACAGAACAAGGGCAAACCTGGTTGGAATGTGGAGTCTCTTGGCACCATCTGGCGTCATTTGGCACATGACCAACCCCTCCGCTCCTCTCGCTACGCACCCTGCAGATGCTAACACCTGCCCCCGGAGCAGCGCCCAGCCGGAGGGACGGACTCAGGCGCTGTGTGAGGATGACTGCAGGACCCCCAGCCCGACCAGGTTGAGGCCCTTGGTGTAGGGACCTCAATGCATCACGAAGCATCACCCCGTTGAGGCAGGTTTGCAAAACCAACTCAGGGCTGCCTAAGCCAGCGGGACGCAGGGTTGGGTTGTTTGTGGTATTAACCGAATCTGTCCCTTGTTGACCTAGATCCTTCCCTTGACCTTTTAACGCGTCTATCTTCTCCAGGTCTGCCTGCCTGGCTACTTTCCCTACAATCAAGGAAACAGGGAAGGGCAGGAAGCTACTCTGGGCCAGGCACTGTATTAGAGGCTCCAAGTACTTTATTTCCTCTAACCCTCCCCACAGCTCACTGAAGCTGGTAGGATTGTGGGTTTTTTTAATGTTTAATTTTTCAATTACAGTTGATGTACAATATTATATTAGTTTCAGGTATACAATCCAGTGATGAGACATTTATATGACTTGCAAAGTGTTCCCCTGATGTCTCCAGTACACACCTGGCACCGTACAGAATTATTACGGTATTATTGACCGTATTCCCTATGCTGCACTGTATAACCCCCTGACTGCTTTGTAACTGCCAATTTGTACTTCTTAATCCCTTCACCTTTCCACCCAGTGCTCCTACCCCCCCTCCTCCCCTCTGGCAAACATCGGTCTCTTCTCCGTATCTACGAGTCTGTTCCAATTTTGTTTGTTCGTTTATTTTGTTCATGAGATTCCACATATAAGTGAAATCGCGTGGCATTTGTCTTGCTCTGTCTGACTTATTGCACTCAGCACAATAGCCTCCAGGCCCCCCCCCCCATGTTGGTGCAGATGCAACATTTCACTCTTTTTTATGGCTGAGTATTCCATTGTGTACATGCACTACTTCTCCTTGACTCATCCATGTATTGATGGACACTTATGTTGCTTCCATATCTTGGCTATTATAAATGATGCTGAAATGCACATATGGATGCATATGTTTTTTCAAAGTAGTGTTTTGGGTTTCTTCGGGTAAATACCCAGAAGTGAAATGGGGGTCCTTCTTTGTCTCTGTTGCAGCGTTTTTTTTAGGGTCTTTAAACATTTTTATTGAATTTATTGCAGTGACATTGGTTAATAGGACTATATAGGTTTCAAGTGTACACTTCTATAATACATCATCTGCATATTGCATTGTGTGTTCACACCCCAAGTCAAGTCGCCTTCCATCCCCATTTGTCTCCTCTCTACCCCCTGCTGTCTTCCCCCTTTCTCTCTGGTAACCACGATACTGTTGTCTGTGTCTATGAGGGGTTTTCTTTGCTTGATCCTTTCACTTTTTTCACCCAGCCCCCCAACACCCCACCCCTCTGACAGCTGTCAGTTTGTTCTCTGTGTCTATGAATCTGTTTCTATTTTGTTTGTTAGTTTATTTTGTTCATTAGATTCCACATATTCTGACCGGCTTATTTCCCTTAGCATAACACTCTACAGATCTAACCATGCTGTTACAAAAGGTAAGATTTCCTTCTTTTTTCTGGCCGAGTCGTATTCCATTGTGTAAATGTACCACAGCTTTTTTTATCCACTCATCTACTGATGGGCACTTGGGCTGCTTCCAAATCTTGGCTATTTTAAATCATCCTGCATTGAACATAGAGGTGCACAAATTCTTTTGAATTAGTGTTTTGGGTTTCTTTAGATTTGTTCCCAGAAGTGGAATTGTTGGGTCATAAGGCAGTTGCATTTTTAATTTTTGAGGTAACTCCGTACTGCCTTCCAGAGTGGCTACACCAGTCTGCATTCCCACCAATAGTGCACGAGGGTTCCCTTTTCTCCACATCCTCACCAACACTTCTTGTTTGCTGATTTATTGATGATAACCATTCTGACAGGTGTAAGGTGATATCTCACTGTGGTTTTAATTTGCATCTCTCTGATGATTACTGATGTTGAACATCTTTTCATATGTCTATTGGCCATCTGTATATCTTCTTTGTAGAAGTGTCTATTCAGATCCTTTGCCCATTTTTCAATTAGATTATTTGTTTTCTGGGTGTTGAGTTTTATGAGTTCTTTATAAATTTTGGATATTAACCCCTTACCAGATGTATCATTGGCAAATATGTTCTCCCATTCACTGGGTCATCATTTTATTTTGCTGGCTACCTTTGCTGTGCAAAACCTTTCTAGTTTGATATAGTCACATTTGATTATTTTTTCTTTTGTTTCCCTTGCCTGAGGAGATATATCAGAAAGCATATTGCTATGAGAAATGTCTGAGATTGTATTGCCTAGGTTTTCTTCTAGGATTTTAATGGTTTTGAGTCTTAACATTTAAGTCTTTAGTCCATTTTGAGTTTATTCTTATATATGGTGTGGTCTAGTTTCATTTTTATTTGCATGCATCTGTCCGTTTTTCCAACATCATTTATTGAATAGCCTTTTTACCCCATGGTATGTTCTTGCCTCATATGTCAAATGTAATGACCATAAAGGTGTGGGTTTACTTCTGGGCTCTCTATTCTGTTCATTGATCTATCTGTCTGATTTTATGCCAGCACCATGCTGTTTTGATTACTATGGCCTTGTAGTATAGTTTGATATCAGGTAGCCCGATTCCTCCAACATTGTTCTTCTTTCTCAAGACTACTGTGGCTATTTGGGGGTCTTTTGTGGTTCTATATAAATTTTTGGAATAATTGTCCTAGTTCTGTGAAATATGCCATTGCTATCTTTTTTATATAAATATATTTTTATTGATTTCAGAGAGGAAGGAAGAGGGAGAAGGAGAGAGAGATAGAAACATCAATGATGAGAGAGAATCATTGATCGGCTGCCTCCCGCACACCCCACACAGGGGATCCAGCCTGCAACCAGGGCATATGCCCTGACCGGGAATCAAACTGTGACCTCCTGGTTCATAGGTTGACCCCCAACCACTGAACCACGCCAGCTGGACCGCCATTGGTATCTTGATAGGAATTGCGTTGAATCTATAGGTTGCTTTGGCTCCACTCTCTGTCTCTCAGCTCATGTGCTTTTTCACTGCCCCGGCAGCAGCTCTAGACTTTCCCATGTTTTCCTGAGTCAGATACCATAAGAATTCTATGACATCTGGACTTGCGCAGACTCTAAAGCAACTTTTCT
>NW_005871483.1:231605-262916 GCF_000147115.1 Myotis lucifugus
CCCTCCCTGCTGGCCATCTTGTGGTGGCCATCTTGTGCCCACATGGGGGCAGCCATCTTGTGCAAGGGTGTGATGGTCAATTTGCATATTACCTCTTTATTATATAGGATATTTTTATTAATTTCCAAGAGGAAGAGAGAGGGAGAAGGAGAGAGAGAGATAGAAACATCAATGATGAGAGAGAATCATTGATCAGCTGCCTCCTGCACACCCCACACTGGGGATCGAGCCTGCAACCTGGGCATGTGCCCCTGGCTGGAATTGAACCTGGATCTCCTGGTTCATAGGTTGACCCCCAACCACTGAGCCATGCCAGCTGGGCCGCCATTGGTATCTTGATAGGAATTGCGTTGAATCTATAGTTTGCTTTGGCTCCTTTCTCCATCTCTCGGCTTGTGTGCTTTTTCACTGCCCCAGCAGCAGCTCTAGACTTTCCCATGTTTTCCTGAGTCAAATACCATAGAATTCTATGACATCTGGACTTGCGCAGACTCTAAAGCAACTTTCTTCCTCGTGCCATCTACTCCCACTATGTTCCTGGGAGGTATTCTGACCACATATATTAACAGTCACCTGGATAATGGTGAAAGAACCGACCAGACCAATAAGAAACATTGCAGGCACGGAGGGTTTTGGGCATGGCTCTTCCTGTGCATGACCAGGGATGGCTGCAGAACCGGCAGGGAGCAGCCTTACCCTTGATCCCAAGCTCAGCAGATGTCTACTGAGAAACTGCGGTTCTTGGAAACCCACCGATCAGTTTCTGAGAATGAGGGATTGGATTTTATCGGAAACCTGGGGGGAAACGCTGGTGATGGGAAAACAAAGTTGAGAAGCTTGGGAAGACCACGAATGACAATGAACTATTTGAAGTCAGCAGACTAAAGGGAGCTGCTCTCCAAGGAAGGAAGACCCCGGGGCAAGACAGGACTGCTCTCCTCCACCCCCTCGGCTCAGGGCCTCTCTCATTTGCATGTAGATTAGAAAAGGCCACGTCTGGGTGAGGGTGAAGCAATTTTGGGGACTGTGCATGTTCTGTGGGAATGAATGAGTGTTTAATTTAGGCACTCCAGCGCTCCATGCCAACGTTTGCATCAGCTTGTGGAGAGGCGAGAAAAACACGAGTGAGTTTTTCATACAACTAAATGTATTCATTCTCAGTAGCATTGTCCTTTTTTTCTGGGATTTATCTTTCCTACACTCTTGGTGTTAAAACATCCTTTCATCTATGAAACGACGTGTGATGGCCGACTACAGTTGATTTCTTGAGTTGCCGTACTTGGCAGGATATAAAGCTGGCAACTCCACATTAAATCCTCCAATGTTCTCGTTAACATTTTTGCTGAACGACAAAATTCTAAAGCCTGAGGACCACTGGGTTGTACTTTGTCAGTTATCATTATATCAACTCTCTTCTCAATCTTGGGATATTTTTTTTATGCTTAGCATAGACAGTCTTTGAAATTCAAATACCTCAACCCTGGTGCTTAAATTTAATCGCCTTCTTTTGGTCTGCAGGGGAACAGGTATTATACTCCCCATACTCCATAATTTGGGGAAGGAGATAGTTTTTTTACAAGATTGTGTTTCTTTGCTTTTCTATACCTGTTACTAGGACTTGGTTTGAAGAGTGTTCGGTCTAATAAAAAGCCCCCACTAGCTGGAATGAGGTGGTGGGGGTGAAGGGAAGGAGCGGAAGGGCGGAAGGAACAGATGATGAGTCCTCAAGGTATCTTGAACCCATTTAGATAGAGCAAAAGCTCAAAGCATAGGTAAGAGGCTGCTACGTTCCTAGGCCTGGGAAGCTCGGTGCCTAGAATCAAGTTCAAGGAGCAGGTCCAAAGAACACGTTAGGGAGATCAGGAGTGTCACATGCTCAGAGAATCTACTAGCGAATGTGGTAGAGAATGAGGAGCCCAAGGAGTTCCCAACCTTGACGACCAAGTGAGAGCTGGAGCTCCGTGCATTTCTTGGTGGATGGGGCGAGGTGAGGAGCCCGGAGAGACTGCGCAAGTCCCTGGAGCAGGGGGTAGGGCCTATGCGTTAGTCACGCTGCTGCGGTAGAGAAAGCAGGAGGTGCCCCGCAACTGGTGACCCCTGCGTTGTCATAATCACTGCCAGTCGTGCCGAGTAACGGGCTTGCCCCCTTCTTCCTGTTGAGAGAGTTTTGCTGGGGAGCCACTGCAGCCTCTCTGCTCAGGCTCCACTTCTTCTTCCCACCCTGCTGATGCCCCGACAAGGGAAGAGGAGATGGGATGTGGTGGCTCAAGCTCTGGACTCTCGTGGAAACATTAGAAAGTGGGCAGGACCCTGCACCCTGCGGCACCAGCCCCTCTGGTGCTTCCTGCGTCCTCGTGGGCATCCCAGGCCGGCCCCCTTTCTGCGTCTCCTATGGAGATGGTAAGCAGACAAGGCAGGTCCCAAGTATCAGGCCTTGTCCTCTGGACCCCACGTTGGGTGGATAGGTTAGGCCTGATTTCAGATTCAGGGGAAGGAAATAAGAAGCCATGTTAGAACTCTAGGCCTCAGCCCTGTTCTCCAACTCAGGTAGCCCAGAAATACCTACCTTGAGGCTCTCAAGTAGTTTAATCCTCACCTGAGGATATTTGTTCCATTGATCTTTGAAAGAGAGAGAGAGGGAGAGGGAGAGAGGGAGAGAGAGAAACATTGATGTGAGAGAGACACATCGATTGGTTGCCTCCTGCACGTGCCCCAACTGGGGCTGGGGATTGAACCTGCAACTGAGGTATATGCCCTTGACTGGGAATCGAACCTGGGACTCCTCCGTCTGAGAGCCGACACTCTAACCACGGAGCAAAACCGGCCAGGGCTGGCTTATATGTTAATAAAATAGCCCTTTGGTTTCCATTCTGCTCATGTCCCGTGGCTTCAAACACCAGCTGTTTGCTGATGACTCCGAACCCCTCTCTGAGCTCTGCATCGACAGTCCACTCGGCACCTCTTGTCTAGAGGGCATGTCACGCGTTGCATGGCCCAAACTGAGCTGCTGATCTTTTTTTGCAGTAGGTCCTGTCTCAGTTCACGGAAGGTCCATCCTTCCTGTTTCCCAGGCTGAAAACCTTAGTGTCGTTCATGCCTTTTCTCTTCTTCTCTCAGCCTCCATGAAACCAGCTGGCGAATTCTGCTCCCTCTGCCTCTAAAATGTATCCAGAGTCCAACCACTTCTTTCCATCCCTCCTCCCTGACCCTTGCCTGGACCACCATCATCTCATGTCCTGGCTCATTTAGGAGCTGTGGGCCTTACGATGACAGAGACAGCATCAGAGGCCAGGCCTGGCCCACAGGAGGGAGGGGGCGTGGAGGCCATAGGAGGCCTGGGGGGGATGGGAGGGGGGCCCAGGGAGGAAGATCTGGAATCGGCAAAGGCTTCAGAGAAACAGGGGCAAGAAATAAAAGGGAAGAAATAAAAGCTGCAGAGAGTCTTGGGACTGCCAAAGGGAATACGAAGGGCGTTTTACAAATCTATCAGGGAAAAGAGATCTGTGAGAGCTGCCTGGCCCATTAATAAATGAGAAGGGAAATAAAATTAATGATGATGATAAAAATGGCTGAGCCGCTGAAGTGCTTTGTAAAATTGGTCTTTAACAAGGAAAAGGGGGGGGGATCCAAGGGATGGGCAATTAGAAGGGGACAAAAGGCTTGTCAGGAGAGTTGATGAAAGGTAGCAAAGAGGATACTTAGGAGAATTGGATCATGCCTTCCCGGTCCAAATCCCCACGTCTGGACGCAGGCCTCTGGGTCGGAAGGGAATTAGCTAAAGAAATTATTAAACCCTTGGCAGGTATTTTAATAATAATAATTTATATCTGTATATATTTGAAGAGGATGGCCGAATCGATGAAGATTCGAGAGCTTGGGATAAAGGAGGGAAGACGGTACCACCTGTTGAGCTCTTCAATAGCCAGGCACCATGCATCTCAAATGTCCTGCCACTGAATCCCCCAGCAGCTGGGTGGTTCTGTGATCACCCATTTTACAGGCGAGCAAACTGAGGCCCAGGGAGTTCAGGTGACTCTCCGAGGTCACTCAGCCAGCGAGCAGGGGTGGCCCAACTGGAACCCACATTGTTCTGATTCCAAAGAGGATTCCGTTCCAGGTTCCCAGCCTCTCATTCTAACTCTCAATGGATGAGTCCGCGTGTCGGAGACGATGACGCCCACCTGCCAGGGACCCGCTGCAGTGACCTTCCTCTGCCCTGCAGCCTTGGGACTCTGACCACATCGGCAGAGGGCTGTCGGGTTTGAGCTGTTTGGAGAGGATTTTAGACTTTGTGGGTAAGGAGAAGGAAGTGGGGCCGAGGTGGAGGCACGTGGACCCAGGGGCACAGGACGTCAGAGTCACCAGGGTTGTGTGGGTTCCTAGTGTCCAGTGTCCTCATCATCCCTGTGGGAAACAGGCCTGAGGAGGGCGGGGGGAGGGAGGGAGCAAGACTAGCCCAGGACCCAGACGTTGAAGCCATAGCCAGGCCGGCCAACTGGAGGTCCAAGGCCATGTTTTCTGTACTACCTGGCCTTTGCCCGTTATTTACGCTTGTCCCTGTTTGTGTCCTTTGGCATCCAGAGACTGGCCTTGACTTTGATTCTTGGCTTTGCATCTGTCCCCTTCTCCCTGCTTTTGTGCTGTCACCTGTGGCATCTCACATCTCCTCTCTGTTGCTGTTTTGTTAACTGTGATGGCCGAGGTCGGGGGAGGGCAGAAGGCGAGGATGAAGGAGGGAGGGGCCCTGAGACTGATCGGGCTCCTGTCCCCCTGGGAGCCTGTCATTCCTGGGTCCTGGGCACAGTGAGACAGGAACCCACCTGTGATTGGTTCAAATACTGGCCCCAATTCTTTTTTTTAATATATTATTATTGATTTCAGAGATGAAGGGAGAGGGAGAGAGAGACAGAAACATCAATGATGAGAGAGAATCATTGATCGGCTGCCTCCTTCACTCCCCCTACTGGGGATCGAGCCCACAACCCAGGCATGTGCCCTTGACCGGAATCGAACCCAGGACCCTTCAGTCTGCAGGCCGATGCTCTATCCATTGAGCCAAACCAGCTAGGGCAGGCCCCAATTCTTTACTCCCCTCCACCAACCTGTTCCATAGCTTCGTCTCATGTAGCATTTACTTCTCTTTTTCTTGACTCTGGGCTTTACCGTGTGACTTGCTTTGGCCAACGAGATGGTGGCAATGTGCCAAAAGCCAGGATGTGGCATGTACGTGTGTGATTGGGCACTTCCTCTTGCACCTCTGCCACTGTCATGAGAGGAGCATGTCCCAGCTAGCCCACTCGTCCAGCGTGGATGAGGGACACCTGGAGCGGGGCCATTCCAGCCAGCCCCCCTCTTGCTGTGGCTTGAAGCCAATTCCCAACCGGACTTAGACCAGCCGAATTTCAGCTGCCCTAACTACCCCTGAGAACAAATGCTAATTATCGGTTACCACGGAGAGTTGGTGGTAGTTTGTTATGCAGCAATGACTAACTGATACACAGCCATCTACATAATGTGCTTTGAGAGACCCAAATTTCTATCAAAAATCTCTGTTTAACCTCAATTTATTAAAAGTAAAAACAAATCATGTGCCCATTCCCAAGTTAGGCATGATGTGTTCAGAAGTTTTGGTTACTGTCTTTCAGGAGCTCAGCCTAGGGAAGTCGGGAAGGTAAACAGATGATGTCAATGAAAGCTTCCTGGAGGAGAAAGACCCCTGAGCTGAGTCTTGGAGAGAAAGAGAGGGGAGGATGCTCAAGGCAGGAAGTACAGCACAGCCACGGGCACGAGGGTCTGAGCACGCTGGCACATCCGTGGAACCCAGGCCCCTCTCTGTGCTGGACCAGCAGGGCCCTGGCCTGACGGACACTTTGCAAGCCTCTGACCAAATGGTATAAAACGAGACATCCGCAACGGCAACTTACTCCCAGATGGGGAGGTCCGGGGACACTCCATTAAATGAAAAAGTGCCACACGATGCGGTAAAACTCGAAGAAACTCAAAGGGCATAGGAGACTCCGGGTCCTGTTGTGGATGCAGTAAACAAACAGCAGAATGCAGGCCCGCCAAAGGCGCAGAGGTAATCACACACAGACACCTGCTCCCGGAAGTCGGCTGGGTCCCCGCGGCCCAGCCCAGGGCTGCTGACGGGAAGAATGCCCAGCAGTGCCCTCACCCCACTGGCACCCAGATCCCTTCCAAGAGGCAGGCCCTTCCCCTTGGCTCCTCAGAGGCGGGGCGGGGGGTGGGGGTGGGGGGGCCTGAGGGTAGAGGGAGGGGACAGTGAGCAGCCTCCCTGCTCACATGGCTTGAGCATGGCCACCCGCTCCTTCTAACACTCCCCCTCTCTTTCTAGGGTGGGAGCCCAGCCCAAGTGTGTGATTTCAGAGTTAATCTGTCTGCACTAATTAAATATTGACAGCTGTTAAATATGCGCGGGGCGTTTCAGCTGGCGGGCTTGATGTCCCAGGCTCCGCTGGCTTGGGCTCTGCTGATGGGCTGCTTTGTACTCCTGGCTGCCTCTCCCTCATCCAGATGCTCCCAGCTGCTGCAGTGGCCTCACCAGACAGGACTCGCAGCCCCTGGGTCTTAGGTGACCTCTGCCCGGGCCTGGGACGTCCCCTGAGCTTGCTGGGTGGGATTGGGGGGGCCTGCAGCTTGGGGTCTGGGGGCTTGGTGGGGAAGAGCTTCCAAAGTAAACACGGTCCACAGAGGGGATCTGGCCTCAGGGGTGGGAAAGAGAGGCTGAGCCGGGGGTGGCCGAGGGCCAGGCGTGGTGACCTCCAGTGGGGACTCCTGGAGCCTCCTTCCTTCCGTCTTCTGCAGGTGGGGCCCAGTCTGTGTGGGGAAACAGCCTGCAAAGGCAGACATGACCCTCAGGCTTCTCAGAACATGGCTTCGGGCCGAATCCTGAGAGACAGGCAGGAACGGGGCAGGCGGTACAAGAGGGTTTGTGGGAAGGCCTCCTGTCGGGAAGGGCATGAGTGAAGGCTGCGATTAGAGCGAGAGAATGGCTCAGAGTGAATGGCAGGCTTTGGAGGCTGAAGGGCAGAGGAGGACAGGGCTGGTGGGGGGAAGGGGAGCAGTCAGTGGCCTGAGGTATACGGGGTCCTCCACACTCTGCACCTTCCCTCCAGGCCATGGGGCTCTCGGCTGGCCTCAGGCACCTCTGTGGACTTTCCCACCAGTTCAGGGCCGGGGTGTCTGAGAGGGCACCCTCCCTCCTGCGGTCAGTTCTGGTGTGGGGTCCATGTGGTCCAGGGAGGCTTGACATGAGTGACCATGTGTATCAGCTCTCCCTGTGAGATACCTGAGTCTCAACATTCCTACCTGCAAAATGGGCGAATAATAGCACTTACCCAACAGTGTTGTCACAGCATCAAGTGAGATGCGTGACGCACACACACCAGCAGGAGCTACCTCTTATGTGGCCGTTCGTACGTGTCAATCGCTGTTCTGTGTGCTTGACATACATTCACTCGTTTAATCCCCACAACAGCCCGACAGGCTGGCATTACTACCGGCCTGTTTCCAGCCGTAGACCTGAGGCACAGGGTCACTAATCCTCTTGCTTGGGTCCCACGGGCAGTGAGTGGTGAAGCTGAGCCCACCCCGTTGGCTCCAGAGTTTGTCCCCTTCGCCCATCAGAGGGGTCCAATAAGTGGTCTCCTCCCAGCCTCCGTTTTCCCCAAACTTCGGGACAGTCTGTGTTCTGTTTGGATGAAGGCACTTCTCCCGTGGACACTCCTGCCCTCGGGAAAGCCCACTGGGAGACTAGCTTCTGGGTCCACACTCAGGGCTCGTTCCCTCCCTCACTCACCTCCTTCATCCACTCACCATCCCACAACTATCTACTGAGCACATACACGTGCCTGTGCTGGGGACTGTAGCTGTGACCAACGTGAGACCACAACTGGGGAGCAAAGATGAGCCATAAACAAAAATCTAGGCAAACTATACAGGGCCTCAGTGTGTGGGAGCTGCATTGGGGAAGAATAAAGCCGAGCAGGAGGATGGGTAGGGGGGGTGGGGGTCAGGGCAGGTGCATTTGAACGATCAACTGAGGGGGTGAGGGGTGAGCCACTGCATGTGAGGGGACCGTGAGCCAGGCAGATGGAGCATCAGGGACAAAGCCAGGAAACAGGAGGCCGGAAGACCGGTGTGACTGGGGGTGGAGGTGTGGGCGGGGGGTCGGGGGAGATGAAGTCAGAGAGAGAATGGTGGAGGGAGCCGGTCGTGGAGGGCTCCTTCGGCCAGTACAAGGCCTTTAACTTGTGTCTGGGAGACAGGGGGGCCCTCAGTGGACAAGAGCCGACTCTTCGTGGTTAAACGGGCTGCCCTGGCCGTTGAGAGAGGAAACTGCAGGGCCTGGTGGGTGCAGGGGCCCGAGCGGGAGGTCCGGGGGCCAGGTGATGGCCTGTGCCCAGGTATTAGGGTCAAGCGGGTAAGGAGTGCTTGGATGCTGACAGACAGTGTTTTGAAGGTGGAACCAACAGCGTTTATTGACACATTGGATGAAGGATGGGGAGAGAGTGAGTCGAGGGAACCGGGAGGCCAGGGCACCACTTACTGCGATGGAGGGAGTGGGGTTTGGTGTGGAGCCGGGGGACGCTCAGGGGCTTGGGTTTGGCTATATTAAGCCCAGATGCCTGTTAACGAGACCTCCAAGTGCAGGTTCAGGTAGGCGATTGGAATACAATTCTGAATGTGAGGAGATGCCGGACTGGAGATATAAACTTGGGTGCTATCGGTGTGCGGATGGCATTTAGAACTCTGACACGGGATGAGGTTGCCCAGGGAGGAGGAGAATCGATAGGAACGAGCAGAGGTCTGAGGACCAAGCCCCGGAGCAGGAATATGCATAGGGCAGGAGCCTGCGGCCTTGTGGCCACAAGCCCAAAGCTGGACATGGAACACCAGCTCCGCGCTTTCGGCGGGCCTTTTCTGCCCTCTAGTGGTTAGGCTTGGGAATGACCCAACATAGCAGGAGAATCGGACAACCTTTCTGCGTTTCTTCTGAGTCACTTCACTCATTTATTCCGCAGTTTCCCAACAGCAGTTAGTAGAAAGTCTGGCAATTTCTACCAAGCACCTACTTACGGGCAGTGCAGCAGATGAGATGCGCTCCGGAGAGCCATTGCATCGTGGAAGAGAAGACACACAAACACAACAGGACACAGTGGGGCTCAGCTCGGGGCGGTTTGGTCACTGGAGACAGTTTTTTTCAGTTGTCACAACAGGGTGGAGGTGGGTGGTTGCTACTGGCATCTAGTGCGCGAGGTTCCACAGCACACAGGACATTCTCCAGCAACTAAGAATGATCCGGCCCCCAATGGCAGTGAGTGCCCAGCGGGGGAAGACCTGTGTCAAGGGCTGTAAGATGGGTGTTCCCCCAGCCCTTTGGCTGCGAGGAGTAACTAAGCTGTCTCCGGGGGAGGCGTAAGGAAGGCTTCCCTTCACAGAGAACATGTGTCTTAACTTGTCTTGAAGGATGCGTAGAGCTTTGCCAAGTAGATAAGGGAGAGATTAGAAAACAGATGATGGGAACGTGTTCAAATCATGTCACAAAAAATACCTGGCTTAGCGAGGGTGACCACGGGCCCAGGTGTGTCTGAGGCGGCCACGGCTCTGCTATTGGCAGGCCCTTCCTCACTCCCGGTGCCCAGGCAGGGGTGCTAATTGGGTGAGTGCAGGAGCACGGGGTAAGGAGAGTTGGGACTTATCCTCAGCTCTGCTGCTGACAAGCCGTGAGGCCTGGAGCGGGTCACAGCTCCTTCCGCCTTTGGTTTCCCCATCTGTGCCAGGAGCAGGCGGACCAGCTCATCTTTGAGGAATTTTCTGGTTCTCACCTCCTCTGTTCTGGCACATTCTTCTGCTGACACCCTCTGAGAAGTGGATTCTGCAGCCTCGCCTTCTGATCTGCCGGCAGGGACCACGTCCCCTTTCCAGGACTCCGGTCTTTAAAGAAACGAACAATTCTACCCACTTGGAAAAGGCAGCCTTTTAGGATGTGTAACAGCCGGCGCTCTTCTGCGAGACACTATGGCTGTGAACCCTTCTGGGGCCTGAGTCCAGTGGAGTTTGAGGCATGTTTCTGGAGAGAGGATAAGCACGCTTTGCTAGGGGAAACTAAATAAGGGCACAGCCTGGAGAGCCATCGGAGAGATGCTGTGCTGCTATTTACAGATGGCTTAGCTCGAGTGGGCAGAGATGACGGCAGATGGGGCCGAGGCAGGACCGAGCGGGAGAGGGCTTTCTAAGAAGACAGCCTCCCACATGCATAGCCAGGCACAGCCAGGCACAGCCCACAGGCAGGCCGAGTGGGTGGACCGTCCCCATCAATGGAACCGAGGTTGGGAGGGGAGCTCATTCAGCAAGTGTACGGCTCAGCCTGTGGGTGGAGAGCCCGAGCACCTGACTCCTGCTTCATGCTGCTTCCAGGACATCTATTCTGAGGCCTTTTCTCTTTCTTTCCTTCTTTTTGTCTTCCTTCTTCTTTTTTTAATACATTTTTATTGATTTCAGAGAAGACTGGAGAAGGAGAGAGAGATAGAAACATCAATGATGAGAGAGAACCATTGATTGGCCGCCTCCTGCATGTCCCCTGCCGAGGACTGAGCCCATCACTGGAACAGGTGCCCTTGACCGGAATTGAACCTGGGACCCTTCAGACCACAGGTCGATGCTGTATCCACTGAGCCAAACTGGCTAGGGCCTGAGGCCTTTTCTTTGGTGGAGGAGGATGCTGGGGTCAGAGAGGAAAATGGAGTTGCCACAGTCATCCAGCTGCCAAGTAAAACATCTGGGACCAGATCTGCCCGCCTCCTCGGGGTCTCCTGCCTGTAGCTGGGAAAGGGGTCGCGATGTCCCCATCTTGCCTTTATTTCAGACATTGTGTGTCTCTGTGTGTCCCTCTCTCCGTATACAGCATCACATGAAACTGTCTTCCATTATAAAAACACAAAGAGAATTTAGAAGAGAAAGCCAGGCTGAAAGAATGACCCTCCTACCCAAGCATTAACTTGGAGGTACATTTACTTCTCTTGTTTTTCCTGTATGTAATTTTTTCCCCCTTTTCACATAGTGGAGTTCCTATTGACCGTATAATTCCGTGCCCCGATTTCACTCTCACTATCATAAATATTTTCCATGTTATTACACACACTCCGCAGATGGCATTTTGAAGGCAGCGGGCTCACTGGACCAAGCCCTGATGGTTGGACATTTAGACTGCTTGCCATTCTTAACTGTTACCGTAATGCTTCGGAGAGCAGCTTCCTGTAGGGTGCCTTTGAGTCCTCAGGGTGATTTTTCTTGGGCTGCACTTTCAGGGAGAATGCTAACAGGCACGCCAGGCGCCGCGTGGGTGGCCCAGCCTTGGGCGTCCCAGGCAGAAGCTGACAGGCCCCTCTCCTCTTTCTGCAGCCTTCCCTGGAGATGACGTTGAGTTCTTGTTCTCATTACTCCCTCGGGACCTAGAAGTTCTTCCCAAGACCCCGCCATTGAAACCCATCACCGTAGCCAGGACACGCTTTCTGTTGTAAGTGAAGAAAAAATTGGGATGTGCTGAAAGATGTGCTAACATACGCATTGAATTTTGCAGACTTGGTCCAAAAAAACGGTGAAATAGCTGATTAATAATTTTATATTGATTACCTGTTGACATAATAATTTTTTTTACTATATTGAGTTAAATAAAAATCGCTGTCACAGCCTTCCTGAGCCTTTCCTCTCTCAACTAAACGGCCCCTGGACCTGTTGGCTATGACTCGGTTTCCTGTCTCTTTGCCTTTGGCTGGCTTCCCTGGGTGTGTTCCTGTTGGTTTGTAAAAGTCAAGAACCGCCCGTGAGGCTGGGTCTGAGGCAAGTCCATGAATCCCTGGGTTTTGGAGAAGTCTCTAGTCACTACCCAAGCGTCCCCTCTACTACGCTGCCCAGCTGTGGAGAGAGTTGGTTCCAGTCCAGGTATCCGAGTCGCTCCTTCCCTGGCGGCTCCTATGAATCGCTCTTTTAGCCAATTTCAGGGCCTGAAAGCAAGAGGAACAAGCCCAACCCAGTGTTACTGAAAAGGAGATTAATTACATTTAACCGAAGGGATCGTTTGGAAAGACGAGAGCTCTGTGCGCCAGCAACCACAGGCAAATGGCACCTGCTGTTTGGGTGGCTGCCCTGCTTCCCCCGGAGCTCCCTTCTCTGCCATTGCCGCCCTGAGGCTCAGAGCGGGCCTCTGCCCACGGGGCGCACCGGCACGTCACGGCCCAGGTCATGGCCCAGGTAGCACATGCATGGATCATCCTGGCTTGTGACTCCACAAAACTTTGTGCGACTCTGGTCTTTTGGGTTTGTTTGTTTGTTTGTTGTTTTTTTAATATATTCTTATTGATTCCAGAGAGGGAGAGAGAGATAGAAACATCAATGATGAGAGAATCATTGATTGGCTGCCTCCTACATGCCTCCTATTGGGGATCAAGCCCGCAACCCCGGCATGTGCCCTGACCCAGAATCGAACCCTGACCCCCTGGTTCATAGGTCAATACTCAACCACTAAGTCATGCCGGCTGGGCATGTGTGACTCTGTTTTCCTTTCTGTAAACCTAGGGCCGTGGTCGGCAAACTGCGGCTCACGAGCCACATGCGGATCTTGGCCCCTTGAGTGTGGCTCTTCCACAAAATACCGACTTCTGCGCATGGGCCACGAAGTTTCAATCACACTGTATGTGCGCGCCCGCACATGGTATTTTGTGGTATTTTGTGAAAGAGCCACACTCAAGGGGTCAAAGAGCCGCATGTGGCTCGCGAGCCGCAGTTTGCCGACCATGGACCTAGATGACTGCCATTCAAGACAGCCACCAGCCCTCCCTTTTTGGCCAGCCTTGAGCTGATGGCAGTATTCCTCCAATTGTCAAATGCAAGGAAGGGGTCAGCGAAATCATCCATTGGCAGCTATGGTTTTCACTCTGTTGGCCATCCAAGTGGGTTAGGATAATGCTTGCTGCTCTAACAAATAAACCCCACATTGTAGCATGGCCCGGAAGTGATAGCAGCTACTTCGTCCCTGGGTTCCAGGACTGGTGCGAGGTCAGGGGAGCAGGAGGCTGTCCTTCCTGTGGTCTCTGGGCCCCAGACTGCTGGATGCTCTACCGCCTTCAACCAAGGGCTCCCAAAGGGATCTGAGGCTGGCCACCATTTCAGCCAGCCAGAGAGGAGGAGCAGCAAGAGGGGATGGGAATTGTGTTGGGACAGTCCCAGGAGTGGCACATGTTTCTGCTCATCATGCATTGGCCAGAGCAGACGTGGGCACAAGGCCACACATGACTGCAGGAGAGACTGGGAAATACAGTCCAGTTATGAACAAAGAGGAGAATATAGATTTTGGTGAGCAGAGGGCAGTCTTTGGTACACAATCCCTGTCCAAATTGCAAGCGTGGACCCTTTGAAGAGGAAGCCAAGGAAATGGGTTGAGAGCGTGGAGGAAGGGTGTGGCTGCAGGGTGGTCCACCAGTCATCTCCACTGAGAGTCCCCTCGGCCATCCCTCAAGCTGGTTCCACCTGGTGCCCTTGACTAGTTACTATGACCTTTTCCAGGGCAAAGGCAGAGGTCCTGCATTCCAAGGGCCCACACACACACTGTGCATGCTTTAAACACACCCTGGGCAGATTGTGAAATTTCACTACATTGCCCAGGCTAGCTGGAGACTTGTGGGACAAGAGAGACTGCGATTTGTAGCTCTGAGACACACCGGAACTTGGGAATGGGTTTCGGTTAACAAAGTGTGATTGATGGACAGTGTCTCGGGACTTCTGTTGACAAGACTTCAGTGGCCATTGCTCCATCGTGTCGGCTCCGTTCACGTTACCATTCCTTGGCAGAGGATCACCGCAGACTCCAGTAACTTTCAGACTCTCCGCCCGCCCAATGGGCTGTGATTATCACCTGATGCTCACGTTGAAGCCCTACTGTTTGCTGTAGGACAGCTTCCATGAGAGGGTCCCTCCTCTCAGGCAGGCCCCTGCTCACCCCACCGCGGCCCAGAATGCCCCCCACTCAACATCATTGCTCTCCAACTGCTAGAGGCTCCTGACCCAGCTTTCCTCCCTACATCTATCCCTGGAAAGGCCGCTTCTTCAGGGAGCCCCAGTCTCCTGAGAATGACAGCAGGGAAGAATTGCATTCTGGGCTGTGACTGCATCGATGCCACTTTGCAAGCTTCCTGGTTACATGCAAGGCACTGCCACCAGCAGTTCAGGCCTCTTTGCAGAGAGAGGACGTTTTTTCAAAATCACAAGTTCATGCTGATGTGATGGTGATCATATTCCACGAAGCCTCCTCTTTTGTTTTTAATCCTCACTTGAGTATGTGTTTTTATTGATTTATTTGAGAGAGAGAGAGAGAGAGAGAGAGAGAGAGAGAGAGAGAGAAACATTGATGTGAGTAACATTGATCAGTTCCCTCCCATATGCTCACCGACCGGGGATTGAACCTGAAACCTACGTATATGTGTCCTGATCAGGAATCGAACCTGTGACCTTTTGATGTACACAATCCCTGTGTTGATGTACACAACAGGACAATGTTCTAACCAACAGAGCCACTCGCCAGGGCCAAAGCCCCTCCTTTTATTATTCTCCTATAAGAACCTCTTGATTTATGTCCTTGTTTCCTTTTCACAGCTCCCAGCTTTTCCTCTCACACACAACACTAGTTTCTAAATGCCATGCTGTACGTTGTTAAACCAGACTGCGTGTTGCATGAGAATAATGCCCACAGCTCTCAAAACAGCAACATCCAAATGCCACCTTGTGGCTCCTTGCGCTCAGGATTTCTCCTGTATGACATTCTACACACCACCCGTAATTTTTAGTTATTAGAAATCTGTTACTATTTCTCTGAGCCAGGGGGCTTGCCTTTCTGATTTATTGTCCCCACTTACTCCATTTATTAACAATGGTTCACATGTCCAACTCCTTCAGGAATCTGGTAACTGGCTAAGTTCACCTGCGGTCTCCCTTTAAGGAATAACACAATGAGTATGATGTGACCTAGATAAAATAAGTATCCTTTCCTATTTACACTGGCCATCGGGGTACAGGTACACCCCTGTGCCATTCACCACCCACACCTATTGGCACAGCACGCAACACAATAAAAGCATCTTTCCCAGGCAAATCTCCTTGGATGATCTCAGGGTGTGGTGGAGATGAAACGGGGCAGGGGGAGCTTCAGGGCTGTACATAGTGACTGGAAATGACAGAGTTGAGTTGGCCCTGGGACAGCAATCCTGGGTCCCAAGAAAGGCTCTTCAGGCCTTGAAGATCTATTGGGATAGAGAACACACACACACACACACACACACACACACACACACACACGCACACACACCTGTAGGGCCACTGTCTGTGCAATGCTGTTCCTTCTGCCCAGAACACTGTCTTCTCCCCCATCTGCTCAATCTGTGAATTATCCTAATCCCGTGTATGAAGATCCCTGAGGCCATCCCCACCCCTCCCCCTCTGGTACCATTTGCCACACTTGATTGTAGTGTGTGTGTGTGTCTGTGTGTGTGTGTGTGTGCGCGCGCGTGTGGGTCTGTCTGCCTGTCTTCTCTTCTGACCCTGGGCTCTTGGGGCTCGGAAGCACTTCTTCCTTATCTTCATATCCTCAGGTTCTGACATGTGGTCAATACTCAATAAATGTTGAATGAATGACTAAAATTAGCATCCAATGCACCATAAAACCTTAATGAACCTTAAACTCGAAGTGAATCCCATCCCATGCAGAGCCTCTTCCTTGTCAATATGCAGGAGACATTGATACGCACGCTAATGATGACCATGTGTATTTCATGGGAACGTTTCCAGAAGCTACGGGCCCCGTGCCGTCATTTGCGATGGCATTGCGCTGTTCTACTGTGTTAACACGCTTCACTTTGCTGGGTCAGCCCCGCTTCTTCGGCCTTTGGGTCGTTGACAGTTTTTAGTTATTATGGGTAAGGCCGCGATAAACATGTTTTTCTTTCTTTGGGGCTAATGCCACGGGGTTTGTTACGGACGAGGAAATTACTGGGTCAGAGAGTCGAAACATCGGCGCCTCTCTCAATCATGATGCTGATTGCTTATGCAAATTGGTCCGGTCTCTCCAGAAAGGGATGCTGAAGGGCACGCATGCACTGGCTGCCAATCTTGGGTTGTATCATATTTATTTCTGTGGCTTTAATGGGCATGTAATGGGACCTGAAAGTTGCTTGCATCTAAATTTGATGTTATAGCTGGCAAGATGGCACAGGTGTCCACGCTGTGACTTACCATCTCCAGTTCCTGGTGTGCTTCTGTTTAATCTCCTGGGACCTCTTATCAGGGGACTCACACTGCAGTCCGTCTATTATCTATTTGGGGCAGAAACCAGGCCTGGGGAGGAGCATGTGACCGACATAATGAATGCCTCCGCCTTCCTTTTGATGTTTATTTATATTACATTGTGGTGCAAAAATCTTCAGTCTTATACAGCTGAACCCATACATCAGAGCTCCGATGGCATCTGTTTCTTCAACAGCAGGGAATTTATCTTATCGGCAGGTTGGCGATGCTGGTCTCTTGTCTCCCAGTCTGTCACAGATGAACCGACCGATAGGGCTGAACTTGACCGGCATGCGTTGTGAATTTAAATGAACTCTCCCCTGGCCCATTAGCCAATGGTCCTGGCAATGTTTATTAAATAACAATCTCTTTACCCAATCTGCCCCTGGGCGGGCCTACCGTGAGTTTTATCGGAGTTCAAATTCGTCTCGGGAATCTCTCTTCTAGTGACCTTTGCTGCTTGTAATTCATCAAAGGGTAATTTCAGCGATTGACACTTCACGTCTTAATCGCTCAGGAGGGATGGGCTCTCGGTGCCATTAAAAGACAAATCCTTGGACGCTCTTCACCTGGAAGGGTAAGCGTCCTGCGCCCCGAGCCGTCAGATTCTATTAGGGGACTTAAGGGATTCACACCGGCATCGCATTAACTCCATCTATTGACTTTGGGATGTAGAACATGTACTTAGGGATTACAATTAGACCAGAGCCGGAAAGCCTCCCAGACCTCGGAGCTTTAGACAAAGGAGAGGCTCATGTTTCCTTCACATGGGCCTGGCCTGGGGAGTGTCCCACAGGGTCCGGCCGTCCGGAGGCTAATTGTTTCGAGTAATGTAATGTGTCTGTGGCCTCCCCTCGCCCCGCCCCAGGAGAGTGACCCGGAATCCCGGTGAGAAGACGGAGAGAGAATCGTGACTATAATACCCCGTGAGTCCTGCAGCAAAGGCGCTGGTGGGTGGGCGGTGGTTTGGGGAGGGGATGGCAATAGAGGATTCACAGCCCCTCCAATCAGTCCAGAGTCCACAGAATATGACTCCCACCCCTTCGATGCCAATATTTCCAATCCCTCTGCCCTACTGCCTTCCAGTTGCACTCTCCAGCTTGACTTCGTTTAGCTGGACACCTTCTCCTCAGTCCGCCCTGGGCTGGTGAGAACTCCTGAAGCAAGACCACACCCCGTGCACCTCGGTGCTGGGACAGTTCACGTCTCCGAGCTCGCGGTCCTCCTCTGCTTCCGTGGTCTGCATCCCCTCCAGCCTGTCTTTCCCTCCTGCATCCTGCTTCCCTGGGAGCAGTGTCCTTGTCATGCAGGGACCTACTCCTCCAGACCCCACCCGTTTGCCTTATCCTGGGCCTCCCTGTCACACCCTCTGCACCCTCAAACTCGCCTTCTCCACTGGCTGCTTCCCTTCCACACCCACAGATTCCCTACTGTCTTCATTGTTGAAAAGCTCTTCTTCAGATGTTTCAGGACTTGCATGTTCTTCACATACTGAACACAAAACAGTGACAATGGATAAGCCATTGGGGAGGGTGCTCCTCAGCAAAGCCCTGCATTCCCTCCGGCCGTGGCCCACCTGCATCCCCCTGCATCCTCCCTCTATCCTCCCTGCATCCTGCCTACATCCCCTCTGCATCCCGCCTGCATCCCCCCTGCAATAACACATTCAAACGCTCATCCGCTCTTGCTGTCACATCCCTTCCACTGCAGCTAACCTCTCAACTCGCTATCCTAAGGACTTTGGCCGACCCCTCCACAGAAACTGCTTTTACCAATGTCACGTATGGTTTCCTCATTTCTAAGCCCCACGGGCACTTCTGAGTTCTCATCTTCTTGACTTCCCAGCACCGTGTGACAATGCTATTCCCTCCTAGTCTCTCCTTGAAACACTTTTCTCTGACTTGGGGATGGCCTCCTCTCTTGCCTCCCTCCCCCCTCCCTCCCTCCTTTCTCAATCTCATTTTTTGGGGGGGCTTCCCTTCCTCTGCCCAGGCCCCATGTGGTATTCCTCAGGGTGCTGTTGGTGGCCCCTGGGTCTCCCCACTGGACACTCTGTTCCTGGGCAGTTACTTCCATTCTCGTGGCGTCAATGTCTCTCTATGTGTGCATGACTTTCCAGTTACCTCTCCAGGCCGAGGGCGTCTCTCTCCTGAGTTTTAGAGCCTTGCGATGATCTCTGAACCCAGTTTCTGCATATGAACTTGCCCCTGCCTCTGAGTAGCTATGTGACCTTGGGTAAGTTACTTGACATCTCTGCGCCTCAGTTTCCTTCCTCCAAAAGCTATACTGAGAGCTGAATTGGGTTATTGCCATCATTATTACAAGCAGCCAACGGCCTGTTGAACCTCATCTCCTTCAGGTGACCCAGCGACATATTGAATGTGACCTGCCGCAAAGTAACCCACTGTCTTCTCCATCTGTCCTCCAAAGCCTTCATCTCCCATGTGTTCCTTTCCTTTTGGTGGGTGACACCACTGAAGTCCTCAAACATCCTGGGCATGACCTTCTACCCTCACCCCTGTGGCCTGTCAATCACCAAGTCCATGCATCTAGCTGCTAAACTTCTCCCTTCACCCCCTCTTCCCTGCCTCCCTGTCCAAACCCTCACTCAGGTCACCATCATCTCTCCCTTAGGTTTGCTGTATGCGCTCTGTAGTGGGTCCCTCTTGCTTTAGAGTTCAAATCCCTTAGCAAGGTTCACAAGTTCCTGTCTGGTCTGGGCTGCTCGTTTCTCCCGTCACTCCTTCCCCACCCTCGGACATCCAGCCGCTCTAAACAGGACTCCTCTTCTCACACTCACTGTGTCCTCCGGCATTTGCCTCTGCTTCCCCGTTGCCTTGAGCAGTCTTTCCCCCGTTTCCTTTCTTTGCATCACTAGCTCCTAATCTTTGGAGCCTCGTGATAAAAGCCATATCCAGGCAGCTTCTCTGACCTCTTATTGCATGCTCTCATAGCACCATGAGCTTCACCCATGCTTGGACCCCCTGCACATCAGCCTGTTTAGAAGTCCATATCCCCCAGCAGAGAGAGGAGTCATGACACTCCTGTTCATTGCAGTTTGTCTGGTGCTTGGCGCATAGTAAGTGCTCCATAAATATCTGCTGAATATTTATTCCATTCCACAGCCTTGGGACAATATGCATGCTCTATGCATGCTCTTCAATACATTATTCTACTCAACACCTACTACTGGTTATCAGCTATCCTTCCCCCACTTGTCACTCTCCTCTAAGTAATTCCCAGACCTTGCCATTGAGAAGCTCCGAGTGTAGGGGTGGAGAGGCACAAGGAAGCAGGCAATGACAGTGGGATAACAAGAGGTTATGTATGTACCAGAATCAATGGTGTGAGGATGGGGGCAGAGAGTGGATGGGCAAGACTGCCTGGAGGAATTCACTCTGAACCAAGTTTTAAAAAATAAGGAAGAGTGGGATAGGGGACAAAGGAGAGGAAAAATGCTCATGTAGTTGCCCTGACCGGTTTGGCTCAGTGGATAGAGCGCTGGCCTGCGGACTGAAGGGTCCCGGGTTCGAGTCTGGTCAAGGGCATGTACCTTGGCTGTGGGCACATCCCCAGTGGGGGGTGTGCAGGAGGCAGCTGATCGATGTTTCTCTCTCATCGATGTTTCTAACTCTCTATTCCTCTCCCTTCCTCTCTGTAAAAAAATCAATAAAATATATTTTTAAAAATGCTCGTGTATTAATGCTCTTATTCTTCTATGTGCCAAATAGCAGCCACGTAGCAACCCTGTGTTTGCCTCCACCTCCCATCAGCTCCATTTCATTAAAAGACTGTGCAGCACACTTGGGGTGCTAAGCGCTGCACCCCCTTCTCAAAACCCCTCCCATGTCTTTGCTCATCCAAATAAGCCCGGCTGGTCCCGCATGGCAAACCCTGAGTAACTGATGCTGCTAGTGTTCAGTGCGCACCTGTCTTCATTCATTATTTCTCCAGCCAAGGGCATTGACTCAGAGGAGGCGAGTCATTTGCCCAGCGTTGCACAAGGATAATTGGAAGCTCAGCGAGGAGGCAACTCCAAGGACCTGCTCTTTTCCCCACAACCTGGTGCCGGCTGCATACTTCACCTGCCTGTGCTGAAGGGTGACATGAAGGCTGACTGTTTGGTGGGGATGAGGTATGGTGTAGCAACCCCCAAATTTTGAACTTGAACATGAAGAATCTTGGGGAGACTCTTCATGGAATGTATCGTTTACCAGGAGACAAAGACACTTACTCAATAGGAACAGACAGACACAGTTTGCCTTCCATACCCTGAGGCTGTGGTTCAATGAAATGAGAAATAAATCGCACAAACAAGGAGTTACCCAGTCGCAGAGTTAGCATTCCTGAATGAAGCCACGGAGAGGGAAGCGGTTCAGAGCGGAGTACTTAAAGAACAGAGATAGAAGCACAGCATATCAAGTGGCTGTAGGAGATGCTGCCATGCTGGTACTGAAAGGGGAAAATATGGCTCTTTCTGCGAGACAGCAAGAGTGACAGACCAGACTTGCACTTCCAGTGAGGTCCCTGCCGCTCTGTGAGGAAGGGGTCAGGACGTGAAGCAGGGAGCCTCAGCAAGAGGATCTTGTCTTACGTCAGGTGGGAGGTGGCCTGCTTGCCCACTTCACTCTCCTAGTGATCCTCCTGGGTGGGTACTATGATTCCCTCCATTTTACAGGTGAGAAAACTGAGGCTCCAGAGGCTGAGGTTGCCCAAAGGGCACCAAGCTGGCATGTGCTGGCAGCCCAGCCTATGATCTCCATCGCCATGCTGCCTCCTAACCAAGACGGTGGCCTCCAGGGGCAGGAAGAGACAGAGGGGTTTCATGGTACTTGAGAGAGAGAATTGCCAGGATTTGGTGACTGGTGAGATGGTGCTGGTGAGGAAGGAGCTAAGGTTCTGGTTGGGTAACCAGTGGACCAAGCCTGGTTGGGTAACCAGTGGACCAAGCCTCCTTAGCCTATGAGACAGAATATAGTCAGGACGGGGAGATGGTTTGAGGAGAAAGGGGAGGTGATGAATTTGGCTTAGGCCAGTGATGGCGAACCTATGACACGCGTGTCAGAGGTGACACGCGAACTCATTTTTTTGGTTGATTTTTCTTTGTTAAATGGCATTTAAATATATAAAATAAATATCAAAAATATAAATCTTTGAATTACTATGGTTGTAAATATCAAAAAATTTCTATATGTGACACGGCACCAGAGTTAAGTTAGGGTTTTTCAAAATGCTGGCACGCCGAGCTCAAAAGGTTCGCCATCACTGGTTTAGGCCATATTCATTCTGATACGCTGGTTGGATTACAAAGCCGCATTTGTGTGGATTCAGGAAATAACCATAATTCATCCATCCCCTTCGCAAATATTTATTCATTGCTTAATTTGACAATGTTGTGTGCCCAGCACAATTTCCAGGCTAAAGCCCACTCCTGAGGAAGAGACCCTATTTGCCATGTTTACTTTCGATATCTTCTCTGGTATGACCTCATTCCTCCCTTCAACCTGTTGGCTCACATCGATCATCAGTTCTCAATCACAAATGACAGAGTCTGTGGCTAAAATGGCATTTCCACCACCCAAAGCCACAGATGTGTGATTGCCTGGTGTGGCAGGGTCCTTGCGTGCTAACTCAGATTCTCCACGTCACGGGAGAGCGGTCAAGAAAGATGTGGAAATTCTTATCTTTTTGCTCATCTCTTCCTACGTGCCTCCTCCCCAACAGAAAAGCTCCAGGCAGGGAAAGTCAGGGAGCCACACCTTTCACACGGGAGGAGCTGTGCTGACTGAGGAACCTGCAAATCCACTCACATGGTTTAAACTTGTGCCAGCCGCTCAGGGCTTCCACTTTGTGGTGAACCGCAGGTCAGCAAGCCGTGCATCTCACTTTACCTCTCTGAGCCTCAGTCTCCGATCTGTGAATGGGACTATGGTACCTGCTTTGCAGGGACAGTGTGGGAATTCCATAGGAAACTGTTGCAAAGTACTCGGCACATAGCTGGTCCTTCTGTCAATCATGTAGGGGTCTTGATTAGCAACCGCTTCCCATTCCAGAGATGCTTATAAATCCACCTGACCGTCTGTAAGTTCCTCTGGGTGTGCCCGTAAGTGACTTTTTGTATTTTACATAGGTATGATAAATCTCTGTGACTATGTGTCAGGTTAATTTTCTGCAAAAGAGAGATGAATTAGATTCACATCGGTGTGATTTTTTAATATAAATGTACAACATAGCTTGATTCCTCGATATTTTACATTCTATTGAAAGGACTACAAACTTCAATGAAAGTTTCTAAATATTACCCATATTCGCTAGACATGAACACACCTCATTGTACCTTCCTGTCATTGTCTGCCCACCGTTTTGTTGTGTGCTTTTTGCACTGAATAATTTCACAGATGCGTGTGTGTGTGTGTGTGTGTGTGTGTGTCTTTTAATGTCTTTGTATCAGGAAGTTCTGAGGGTTTCGTAATATTCCATTGCATTGATATGCATTGATATTCATTTGTTAAAAAAGAACTCTTCAATGCTTAATATGTCAGTCTTTGCCTGTGATCTTTTCGGGATAAAGTAAGACCCTTTCTGCGATCATGTCTGTGTCCTGGACACTGGGTGGATCTCTTTTCCTAAGTGAGGGCTACGCTCTCATTTAGATTCTCCTGCTAAAGAATCAGAGTTTGGTTTTAGAACTCAGTCTGTTTTATCCCTTCTAGACCACGTGGGTAGCCTTGTCCCATTTAAGAGGCAAAGGTAGGTCTTCGTTGTGTTTGGTCTTTCCTTTCTCATTCCTTCTGGTTCCTTTGGAGACGGTCTTGGGTGGAATTAGCAGCTGTGCTTGTTCTGAATCTTGATTGAAACCGAGACCTGAAAAGAAACCTCTATTTCCCATCCCGTTTTGCTTTGACATCTCATATAACCAGTGCACCCGGGACACCCCTCCGGCATTGCCGGGGTGTGGGCGAGGGATGGCTGGAGGCACTGGCACACCCAGGCTTTGCCATTACTCTGCCATGATCCTGATTTTCCTAGGCTCTGATGTCCGTCCAGGTTTATCTCTGATGCTATGAGATGCCCCAGTGTCCTTCTGATACACTTTCTACTTTCTTATGATACTGATTCCTTCATTTAACACATCTGTATGGAGCACCAACTATTTGCCAAGCACTGTGCTAAGTGAAAAGTTGAATTGACTTCTCTTTCTGTCACAACCAAATGTCTTAACTAAGACACCCAGGTATTACTATGCTTATTTTACAGGTATGAGTGAGGGGGCCAAGGGGGCACAGGTGAGCCTAAACTGAGGGCCCTTCGCCAGTAAGGGCAGAGCTAGGAAATATACCCTGGTCTGAGCTCTTCCCACTGCAAAACATTGCATCTCTGTGAATGGTCAGCAAGTTAGAACTCTCTGGTCTAGGTGTCCTCAGGAGTGAAATCAGGCCGCCTCAGGGGTCCTGCACTCAGTGGAGGTGAAAGCAGACTGAGTCCCCTTTGTCTCCTGCTCTGTCTGAACCTCCAGGGCTGGGAAGTTACAATGGAAGGAGTGGTCCCTCTGCCTGGACCCCAAAGCAGCAGGAACTCCATCCAGGGGAACTACAAAGGGAATTTTCAAAATCTCATGTTTCCTGTAGAACTTAACAATTTAATACCTGGTACAATAAACATAATTATACATTACTTACTACTCTCTCTTCCAGTATCTGGGGGAGATAGAAAGAGAGACAGCAGCAAACACAGAGACGGAAGCAGAGAGAGCGAACTTTCAAATATCATTTGATGCCTAAATGTCACAGGCTTAAAAAATTCATCAGAATTCTCATGCATTCTTTCCCATAGGGGACTACCCTTTAAACAATGACCTTTAAAAAAAAAAAAAAAAACAACCACCAAGCAAACAAACAGCCCTGATACTGAGACATGTTTATTTTTTCTAATTCTTAAAAATCAGCCTGCACATCATACTACTGACAGGATAGATTTTGTCAGCCCAAAGTGTCACTATTTGGGGCAGTCTATCTTGGAATCTAACAGATTCTTTTGGACCACATCTATCTGGTGTGATTCAGTCCCTGGATTTTCCAAGAGGAGATGGTTTAAGTAATGATGATTTCCTGTGGTTGTAAAAATTCCATTTCACCTTCTAGCTGCCATGATTTATCTGAAGACTCAGGGTGGGAAGGTGGGAGCACAGAGTAATCTGTAGGAAAGCATATCAATTACCCTGCAGGTGCCACTTCCCCTAAGATCTCAAAGAATGGTTCAAAGCCAGTGCTTCGTAGTGGAAAGGGCATGGGCACTTGAAGTCGGTAGGAGTTCATGTCTTGGTGTTTTTACAAGCTCCCAGTGGGAGCTACAGGGCCAGACACAGCAGTCTTTCCAGATAACAGCAGGTGCTTTTGCAAGTCTTGATAAATACAAGACTTGGTAGTGTTGAACTACCAAGACTGCCAAGTCTTGAACGGCCTAGTTCTTACTAGGTAGTAAGAATTCTGCTTAAAATTGGAACTATGCACAGGTAATCTGCTAGATTATCTCTCTGCCTGTCTGTCATACACCATCTTTGTAATTAATATGAAACATGTTGATACATGGAAGTGACCTTCCCAGCTCAGACTGGCATGTAATCAGACCAGCCTGGGCCTAGTGTCAGCAGATCTGGGTGACAGAGAAGAAGGATCCAGGTGAGCTTTACACATAGACATGATTGTCTTAGTAAGGGATTCACTAATTGCCAGTGAGAAGGAATTAGAAGTTAATTATCGGAATTTTGCTCTGTGTAGTTTTATTACAAATATTCTATTCTCAGCTTTTTGCCTCTCGTCAAAAACTCAAATATAGCAGCCCTTTCTGGTATTAAGGAAAAAGTAAACTCTGTAAGTAGTTGTCCATACTTGCTGTCTCCAATTCCTTCCTTCCATTCTCTCTGGAATCCATTCTCTCTGGAATCTATTCTAATAACTCCTGTCAAGGTCCCCAGTGGTAAAGCCAAAGGTCGAGCCTCCATTCTCATTCACCTTGAACTCTCAAAAGCATTTGGCTTAGTTACTCCTTCCTTCCTGAAGCACGTTGTCTCCTTGGCTTCCGGGACACTATATTCCCCTGGTCTCTCGTGGACCTGCTCCCACCCACCATTTCTGCTTGGTGTTCTTTCTTGGTGTCTCCTCGCCTTCTTGGTACTTAAACAGTGAGGATGCCAGGTCTGCCAAAGGACCTTGTTTCTTCTAGGCCTACATCCAGTCTTTGGTGATCTGATCCAATGCTATGGCTTTAACAATCATCTCTAGGCTACACCATAAAAAAATCATCATTTTGTAGATCAAAATAGTTGAATATTGGCATTTTCACATGACTTGGACGTAATGAGTGTTCAGTAAGTATTTGTCGAATAGATGACCTGTGGGTGTAGACATGTTATGACTCAAGACAGAATAGAATCTGAAGCCTAGAGAAAGGTCTGTGTGGGGTTCTGCTTCCCCTGGTCTGGCTGGTCTGACATTACTGGCCTGATATACTGTTGGGTGCAGCACCTTCAACTCTATCCTCTTTGAGTTCACTCCTTTACCATAATCTTGCACTTCAGCACAACAGCAGACTGAAGAAGCAGAGTTTAAGGCAACTTGGGTTCAAGATCATAGACATGAATGAAGTTCATTCTGGGTCATCTACTTCCTCCTGCTAGATTATCTCTCTGGGTATCTGTCACTGGTGTGGGAGAGTAGGGCCAGATTGAGGCACCACTAGCCAGCAGCAGGTGTGGTCAAGAGTAAATAGATCGCCCTAACCAGTTTGGCTCAGTGGATAGAGCATCGGCCTGCGGACTGAAGGATCCCAGGTTCGATTCCGGTCAAGGGCATGTACCTTGGTTGTGGGCATATCCCCAGTAGTGGGTGGGCAGGAGGCCGCTGATCGATGTTTCTCTCTCATCGATGTTTCTAATTCTCTATCCCTCTCCCTTCCTCTCTGTAAAAAACCAATAAAGTATATTTTTTTTAAAAAAAGAGTAAATAGATCACAGTCCTAGATTTCTTCATTGGCCACCAAGGCCAAGGAGTAAACCCAGCAGTGGCAGTGGGGTAGCCACTGGGGATGGAGTAGGAACCAAGGGAGGGATTTTGGAGGGGAGAATGAACCACTATGTCTCAGGCTCTAAAGCATGAATAGAGCCCCATAGATCAGGGGTCTCACACCCAGCTTGCTATTTACCAGCTGTGTAACTTGGGCAAGTCCCTTAACCTCTCTAAGCTGTTTCCTTCTCTGTAAATGGAGCTGGAAGCATGACAGGGCTGTGGTGAAGATTAATGAGATAGCATACACGTTGATATATACCCGTAGGTATTAATCTTATAGTTGTATTTTCTCCTCCCAACTACTCAGTGATGTAGGTATCATCATCCCATTTCAGAGACAAGAAAATAGAGACTCAGGAAGGTTAAGTCTTGCCTACAGCCACACAGCTGGAAAGATACACCGTTGGAATATTATCCCAGATCTTTCATCCCCCTGCCACCCCCATCTCATGCTGGTTCCACTTGGACCTGGTGGGAGCTGGGAGAGAGAAGGGGGCCGAGGAGCAGCCATCCCACACCCACCTTTTTCTGCAGCAGCTCAGCTCCCTCTGTGCTGTTAGGTGGAAAGGCAGAGCAGTGCCCACAGAGGGTTTCCCTGCCCGACCTTGTTGCTAATTTTGGTTTCTGTGGCTTGGTCCTCCTTCTCAGTCACACCTACCTTGTGAAGTCCTCCTACCCCAACCACAAGCCAGGGAGACACCATTGAATGCCCCACTGGGCGGTTCTTTGCTGAGGTTTTCTAGCTCTTTCCTTTCCAGTAGTTAATATCGCCTTTTCATCCCTCCCACCCAGGGCTTGGTGAACTTCGCTTTCTCTTAATGTGGACACGAGAAAGAGAAGAAACAGCGTGGGTGGGTGACTTCCACCCGGGTTACACAGCAAAAAGTTCTCTGTGGGCAGTCAACTCCTTGGTGGCCACCTTGAGCAAAAGATGACAGAAAGACCTGGTAAAGGTCTGATAAAGACCCCAAGCCCATAATGTTCCATTCATCTTTGCTCCATGCATGTCAGAATCTCTCTCCGTGGCTGGGGAAAGGCCCACCTTTGGTTTCACAATAGAAGTTTGGATCTTTCTGGGTATCAGAACTGTCCTCCACATCCCTTCTCCTCTCCCTCACACTGCCCACAGCTGATCAGAACCCTCCACCACAGGGGAATTCCAGCCCCTGCCTCCTCTGCTCTGCTCACTCTGAACCATGGTGGTGCTGTCATAAACTGATGTCCCACCTGCACCCTCGCAGTCAGTATTATTCTCATTCTAGAGTTGAGAACACTAAGGCTCAGAGAGGTCTAGTGATTTGTCTAAGGTCACAACCCTGGTAACTCTAAGGGCCCCAAGCCCTTCTCTCTGGAATCCATTCTAATAACTCATGTCAAGATCCCCAGTGATAAAACCAAGTGCAGCCTGCATCAGGGTGGGGCATCCATGCTTTCTCCCACTCTCCAGAGGAGTGGCTCCACAGCTGACATAAATCAAGTGCCGACACTGGGTCAGGTCATGGAAGTATGAACTTGAGCCTGGTCCTGACAGCCCCAGTGCCTATGAACGGCGCTACCTGCCTAGAAGGAAAGCATGGGTGCGAGAGTGCAGAAGGTCTGGGTTTGAATCCCTGCTCTGCCACTGTCTGGCCGGTGAGGTCTCTCTCTCCACGGGGTCCTCAGCCATGCAATGCGGGGGTTACCTTCTTCATGGTTGGGTTGTGTTGAGACCCGAGAGGCATCCAGAGATAAAGCTTAATATAGTCTGGCCCTGGGCACGGAGCAGGGGCTCAATCAACGGGATTTCCTTTCTTTTCTAGGCTTCAGCAAAGTCTTGTTTTCCTGGCTACAAACCAAGAGAGTAGCAGAACCTATTGCATCTTGTGTCGTGAGGATTGAAGGAGCTCGTGCCAAGCCTGGCACAGGGTCTAAACCAGGGGTGGGCAAACTTTTTGACTCGAGGGCCACAATGGGTTCTTAAACTGGACCGGAGGGCCGGAACAAAAGCATGGATGGAGTGTTTGTGTGAACTAATAGAAATTCAAAGTAAACATCATTACATAAAAGGGTACGGTCTTTTTTTTTTTTTAGTTTTATTCATTTCAAACGGGCCGGATCCGGCCTGCGGGCCGTAGTTTGCCCACGGCTGGTAAACCCTTGATTTAGGTCAGCTGCGAAGCCACTTCCTTGGGAGAGTGGAAGAAGGGATGGCTGTCCCCACTCATGCAGACCATGGAAGGCCCTGGGGTTAGAGCTCAGAGCACATTCTGCTGGAGTTGAGCCAGGTCCTTTCTGGGTCCCAGACAGCTCGCTCTTTCCAGCCTTCTTGTTTTTTCACCTTTAAAAATGTGTAAGTTACAGTTGACATACAATAGTATATTAGTTTCAGGTGTACAACCCCATGATCAGACATTTATGTAGCTTATGAAGTGATCACCCCGATAAATCTAGTACCCCTCTGACACCTTACACAGTTACTACAATATTATTGACTGTATTCCCTAAGCTGTACTTCACATCCCCATGGTTACCCTGTAACTACCAATTTGTACTTCTCAATCCCTTCACCTTTTCACCCACCCCCCCAACCCCTCTCCTATCCAGCAACCCTGTGAAAATGTTCTCTGTAGCTATGAGTCTGTTTCTGTTCTGCTTGTTTGTTTCTTTTGTTTTTTAGATTTCACATGTAAGTGAAATCAACTGACATTTGTCTTTGTCTGTCTGACTTATGTCACTTAGCCATAATACCCTCTAGGTCAGTGATGGCGAACCTATGACACGCGTGTCAGAAGTGACACGCGAACTCATTTTTTTGGTTGATTTTTCTTTGTTAAATGGCATTTAAATATATAAAATAAATATCAAAAATATAAGTCTTTGTTTTACTATGGTTGCAAATATCAAAAATTTTTTATATGTGACACGGCACCAGAGTTAAGTTAGGGTTTTTCAAAATGCTGACACGCCGAGCTCAAAAGGTTCGCCATCACTGCTCTAGGTCCATCCATGTTGTTGCAGATGGCAAGATTTTATTCTTTTTCTGTGGCTCAGTCACAATCCATTATATATATGCACCACTTCTTTATCCATTTATCTATTGATGGACACTTAGGCTGCTTCCATAAGTAATGGCTATTTTAAGTAATGCTGCAATGAACATATGGATGCATGTGTCTTTTTTATTTAGTATTTTGGGTTTCTTTGGATAAATAACTAGAAGTGGAATTGAATTTCTGGATCCTTCTTTATCTCTTGTCATAGCCTTTGTATTAAAGTCTATTTTGTCTGGTATAAGTATTGCGCTTTTTTAAAAAAAAAAATCTTGTTCACTGGGGCTTTGGGAGATACTGGGTCCTATGGTTCCATCTCTGTTTTCCAGCCTTAATTTTTTTAAAATATATTTCTTTCTTTATTTCAGAGAGGAAGGGGGAAGGAGAGAGAGATAGAAACATGAGTGATAAGAGAGAATCATTGATAGGCTGCCTCCTGCACTTCCCCTACTGGGGATTGAGCCCGCAACCCAGGCATGTGCCCTTGGCTGGAATCAAACCCGGGACCCTTCAGTCCACAGACCGATGCTCTATCCACTGAGCCAAGCCGGCCAGGGCCAGCCTTAATTTTAATCTTCTTCTTCCCTACCTGCCCTGGCTTCCCCCATCCCACCCACCCTCTCCCTAGCACACTGCCCATGGGTTTCCACTATGGGAAGGTCCTTCTGCCTAAACTCCTATCTGCTTCCTGTGGTTAATATTTGCCAGATCTTTTGAGTCACTGTCCCCTCCCCAGCTTCCACTGACACAGCATTGGGCTTCTCTTGGTCTCCTTCCTGCCCCCATCCCCCACCTAGGTGATCTGATTCTTGCTCCATTCTAATCGCCTGACAACTCCCCGCCACCACCACCCCCTCAGAGCCGCAGAGAGAGGGCAGGGTTCCATTTCAAGCCCCCACTTTCTCTTTCTCTGAGCACCTACACTGAGCCAAGACCCTGCCCTAAGCACTTTCCATACATTATCTTACTGGACTCTCACAACATCACTGTGTGGTCATGATTAGTTAGCAACTGTTTCCTTTTAGAGGCTCAGGGAAGTTGAGAAATTTGCTCCAAGTCAGATAACCTATGTCTGACTGACTCCAGTTCCCAGGCTTTTAAACACAGTCTTCCGTGTGTTATTTGGTCGGGAAGCAGAGGGAAGGACAGACAAGAGTCCTTACAGCTGTGAGAATTTGAATGCCGCCTCACTCATTCAACTTTTGGGGGAACATTTGGTTTGTGAGCACCCACTTTGAGCACAAAAGGTGCCCTGGGATTTCCCAGAGACCAAGAGGGCCACTGCATGTGGGAGGGAGGAAGTGTGACTCTGCAGGGCCTAAGGGGTTCTCAGAACCCAGGGCTCGGTGCCTGGAGTCGGGTGGCTTGGGGAGGGCTTCCCAGTGTTAGGGGAAAAAATAGAATAATGGGGACTGGCTATGGTTATGGGAAATATTAATCATGCTGTTACCATGATTGCCTTGTGTTGGTTAAAGAAAGGACCTTCTAACCTGGCCGGAGTTTGTACATTCCCCGGGACCTGGGAGTCTACGTTGGACCTGGTAGTCCAACTTGTAGTGTGGTCCAGTCTTATTCAAGAATTGTCTAATATCATGGGAAGATTAACAACCTCATCGCCCAAACAATGGAGTCCTACCCCAGCCTGCATTGCCTACTTCCCCATGCCTATAATCCCTACATCCCCTTGAAATCTTTGTCCTAGCAGCTGGCTTATGGGGTCTACAGAGCAGATGTTTGTAGATGACCTGCTGCTCTCCCACACTGCAGGCAGTATTGGAATAAACGCTCATATGTGATTCAACCCTGACCCTGCTTAATTGGCTCAAGTAGTGACAGGCAACCTGGACCCATTGGTTGTCTGGTTT
>NW_005871483.1:263023-282553 GCF_000147115.1 Myotis lucifugus
TAATCATCTGGTATGGGTGGGTTGTTAACGAATGCAGAGATTACTAAACTCAGTTGGTCAGGGTGGGGCCCAAGCTCCCAGGTATGTGCTGGCCTAATAACCAGGATGGGGACATTGAAGTGTTTAAGGTGCCAGTGAAGTACTTTTCTTACTCCCACTGTCTAAGGCAGCCTGGGCAAACTACGGCCCGTGGGCCAGATCCGGCCCGTTTGAAATGAATAAAACTAAAAAAAAAAAAAGACCGTACCCTTTCATGTAATGATGTTTACTTTGAATTTATATTAGTTCACACAAACACTCCATCCATGCTTTTGTTCCGGCCCTCCTGTCCAGTTTAAGAACCCATTGTGGCCCTCGAGTCAAAAAGTTTGCCCACCCCTGCTCTAAGGGATGGAGAACTTGAGTGGCTTGGCAACTCATTTAACCCTTTACTTCACTGACTCTAAGAGAGAGTAGTCAGATTGCCTTCTCTTTCAAGGACTAAGAATAGAATGGGTAAAAAGCGTCAATCCACATACTAGTCAAGTTTGCTCAGATGTGGTTAGCAGCACACACACACTTCTCTATGGTGGAGACCAACTGCCTGAATTCTCTAAATATGAACCATCTCCAGGTGCCGGGCTCGCTTATTTTTGTTTTTTGGAGTTGTTGTTTTGGGGTTTGTTTTCAGTGAGAATGAGCTGGCTCAGATATAGCCTGCCTGCATGGTTTTTGCTGTCACCAGGAATCCTCAGCAAAGTGACAGCATGCACTTGCTGGTGACTCTGCAAAAGAGCCAGGCTGTGTGGCCTCAGGCTTGTCATCCATCCCCTGCCCGGCCTGGGTGAGCTGGGTGCTGAGAGCATGCAGGAGAATGAGAGGAAACGCCAGGTGTTTGATGAGGCCTTTGCAACACTTATGGTTGAAAAACAAGCAATAAACAACAAGCAAAAAAACAGAGAAGGAGGACTTACTTGACCAGATACCATGACTTGTTCTGAGTTCTGCATGAGACAATAGAAAAGGTGACCAATGGAATGAAACAAGAAAGTCCAGAAACAGAACCACATATGGGTGAAGCCGGGGTATGTAATTATCTGTCATGTCAATGGGGAGAGAAGAGACTTCAAAAATTAGGCCTGTGAAAATGGCAATCCATAGGGCAGAAAAGATTTCATTGGATCCTTACATTACACCATATACAAAAATAACTCCAGATGGTGGTGAAAGGTTAAAAATAAGTTTTTAAAAATTTAATAGAAAATCTTAATAGAAATATTGATTAAAACACAAAAACATTGCCTATAAAAGACTGATAAAAAATTTTGGCTTTGGGCATGGCCATGTAACTTTCTTGAGCCAATAGAATGTGAGCAGATATGACATGTGCCCGGCAGAAGTTTTAAAAGCACTGCCAATCCTCTTACTCCTGGACCCTCGGCCTGAAGAATGACATATCTCCTAAGTGAGAGCCATTCTGTTAGTCCGGGCCCGGGAGGGGAAGACATGGAGCCAGGACTTGACCCACAGCTTGAGGCAGAAATGCAGTTGACCTGCAGACTTGAGAGCAAAAAAGAAATGTTTCTTTCATGCGCCACTGATATTTTGGGTTTGCTTGTTATTGCAGCAAGAGCTGACCAATATGGAAACTAGTACCTTGAAGTGGGGTGCTGTGCTAACCAACGAATAAAATGTGTGGTTTGGCTTTGGGGCTAAGTGGCAGACAGCAAGGAAGCTATCACAGGGGCTGGGAAAAATGGCAGCCTGTGCTACACAGTCATGAAACGATTGGTAAAACAGTCATGTGATCATTTAGAAGGCAGAAAATATACCTACTGAATTTATGGCTTTGGGAGAAGTAGTTTTGAAACAGAATATTGTTAGTGTGAGTTAGTTGTTACTATTTCATAAGAGACAAAAAAGTGATGACAGGTAAAAACTGGTTCCTTTGCAAGCATAGAAACTGGAAGGGAACATAGAAAGTCTAGAAATCCTGGGGTTTACTGTGTTGAAAGGAACAATCATCTCTCATTTTCAACCTCTAAGAAGTAAAATAGTCTCAAAATAGGGCATAGCTTTAGGGGCAAAGCTCAAAACAAGGCATGGCTATGAACACTCAGCCTTAAGGTCAAGACCAAATCAAGGGCATGGCCATTACTCCCTTTGTTAAGATCTCCAAGGAGATTAAGACAGTCCCGGGGAATCCTGTTCATTGAACAAAACGACTCATGGAAAGGAAACTGGATGTCATAAAGCCTAGCAGTGCCCAAGTACCTGAAATTATGTGGAGAGAGAGGAGGGCAGGGGCCATGTCTCAAAGCGAACTGTGAGTTTAGCTACTGACACTTCAAAAAAGTTTTTGAGAGAGTGTATTGCCCAAAGTGCTCCAGTCTAGATTAAATAAGGCTGACTTTTCAGAACACAAAATGATCTTGAGCCTCAACAGCTACAGGCAGGAAGCAGGCTGATGATGTCGATAAAAAAACAAAAATACACAGAAGAAAAATGGCAAAAAACAGGAACAGATATTTCAGAGAAGAGGAGGCCCCTGTGGCTGGTAGACCAGTGAAGAAATACTTAGCCTCATTACTGGTCAGGGAAACCCAAATCCAGATGAGGAAGATATCTTAATTCAAAATGATTTGGTTAGAAAAAAAGGAAACTCGACAATACCAAGTGTTGGAGGGACTGTGGTCGACAGGTCTTGTAGGCATTGCTGGTATTTTTATGTAGCTACTTTGGAAAATAAATGGAACTATCTCGTAACAGTGAATTTCTTAAACCAGCAATTTCACAGGTTTCTATATACCTCATAGAAGTCTTGCTTATACAAAAATGGTCATAGCTGCACTGTTTATGATGACAGGAATCTGGAGAAAAACTCAAATGCCACCAAGAGGGAGCGGATGAATAAACTAGTAGTACACTAACCCGATGGAATATCACACAGCAGTTAAAACAATGAATTGCAGTGACACTCAGTCATATGGATGTTCGTTAACAAAATACTATTGGGCAAAACAACAAGTCACTACAGTTATAAACAGCATGATCCCCTTTTAATAAAGTAAAAATATCTACATTTTAGAAATACATGAATTCAGGGTGTTGGTTACATTGGGTTGGAGGAGTCAGGGAGAATGGTGTGGAGGGAAACTACATTAGAAGTAGTTATGGGAGAAACCAAGATGGCGGCATAGGTAAACACCGGAGATTGCTGCCTCGCACAACCACTTCAAAAATACAACTAAAAGATGGCACGGACATCATCCAGAACCACAGTAAGGCTGGCTGAGTGGAAATTCTACAACTAGAAGGAAAGAGAAAAGCATAACGAGACTCAGAGGAGGTGCGGTGCAGAAGTAAAATACAAAGGCGCGGAGGTGCATGCGAGGAGGGCTGGCGGCTGAGGACACGGTTGTCTTTTTCAATCGGGAGGGAGTCTCAAGCTCTGAGCTCCAGTTCCAGGCGAGTCTCTGGGGACCCAGACACATACGGGAGAAACGGGACTGTCTGGCATCAGTCGGAGCTCGAGGGCAGCTTTCTCTCAGAGGTGCTCGCAGGAGTGCCTGGACACTGAAAAGCGGGGCCTCTGAGGGCAAGACTGAGAGCAGCTATAACTGCTCGCTCTGCCCTGTTGATCCCCTGGGACCCCGCCCCGCCCAAGCCCTGCAGGGAGGCTTTTGCATATGAAAGGCCCAGCCCTTTGCAATCTGAAAATTACTTAACAAACTGCAGCTGGCCCAAGGCCCACAGCAACTTGCATTCCTTCACAGCTGGCTTCTGCTGGGTAGCCTCAGGCAGAGGCTAGATTAGCACCTCCTTAGAGATCCATTCTCCCACTGCAAAAACAGCTGATTCTCACAGCCAATTGGCCTGGAGGTCAACCCCTCCCAGTGTTACCTACAACAATCAAGGCTTAACTACAACAAGACTGTGCACAAAGCCCACAAGGGGGTGCACCAAGAGTGTCCACCTCAGGTAATTGGGGAGGCTGAGCCACTGGGCCCTATAGGACACCTAGCACAGAAAGCCACTCTATCAACACAGGGAAGCATAAAAAATGCAGAGACAAAGAAACAGGACACAAATGACAGAAATGGAGGAAAGCCAACCACTGAATATAGAGTTCAAAACCACACTTTTAAGGTTTTTCAAGAATTTTCTAGAAACCGCCGATAAACTTAATGAGACCCTCAAAAAGTCTGGTGAGACTGCCGATAAATGTAGTGAGACCCTCAAGAAATCTAGTGAGACCCTCGATGTTATGATAAAGGACCAACTATAAATTAAGCATACACTGACTGAAATAAAGAATATTATACAGACTCCCAACAGCAGACCAAAGGATCGCAAGAATCAAGTCAAAGATTTGAAATATGAAGAAGCAAAGAAAAACCCAACCGGAAAAGCAAAATGAAAAAAGAATCCAAAAATACGAAGATAGTGTAAGGAGCTTCTGGGACAGCTTCAAGCGTACCAACATCCGAATTATAGGGGTGCCAGAAGAAGAGAGAGGGCAAGATATTGAAAACCTATTTGAAGAAATAATGACAGAAAACTTCCCCTACCTGGTGAAAGAAATAGACTTACAAGTCCAGGAAGCGCAGAGAACCCCAAACAAAAGGAATCCAAAGAGGACCACACCAAGACACATCATAATTAAAATGCCAAGAGCAAAAGACAAAGAGAGAATCTTAAAAGCAGCAAGAGAAAGACAGTCAATTACCTACAAGGGAGTACCCATACTACTGTCGGCTGATTTCTCAACAGAAACTTTGCAGGCCAGAAGGGAGTGGCAAGAAATACTCAAAGTGATGAATGCCAAGAACCTACAACCAAGATTACTTTATCCAGCAAAACTATCATTCAGAATTGAAGGTCAGATAAAGAGCTTCACAGATAAGGAAAAGCTAAAGGAGTTCATCACCACCAAACCAGTATTATATGAAATGCTGAAAGGTATCCTTTAAGAAGAGGAAGAAGAAGAAAAAGGTAGATACAAATGTTGAACAACAAATACACATCTATCAACAAGTGAATCTAAAAATCAAGTGAATAAATAATCTGATGAACAGAATAAACTGGTGAATATAATAGAATCAGGGGCATAGAAAGGGAGTGGACTGACTATTCTTGGGGGGGAAAGGGGTGTGGGAGATGCGGGAAGAGACTGGACAAAAATCAGGAACAGATATTTCAGAGAAGAGGAGGCCCTTGTGGCTGGTAGACCAGTGAAGAAATACTTAGCCTCATTACTGGTCAGGGAAAACCAATAGGTAAGGGCTGGGGGGGGGGGGGGGTAAGGGCAGAGGGTGGGAGGGGAACCAGGTGGAGGGGAGCTATGGGGGGAAAAAAGAGGAACAACTGTAATAATCTGAACAATAAAGATTAAATTTTTTTTTAAAAAGTAGTTATTGTCCAGGCGCTAGCTTTTGTTTTGAGTGATTGGTTCACATGCGTTTATGGCATTATTAAAAAGAACTGGAACTTTTAAAAACAGATTGTTTTGATTGCTTTTTTAAAATATTTTTTATTTTGTTTTATTGCTTAAAGTATTACAAAGAGTATTACATATGTCTTTTTTAATATTTTTTTTAATTTTGTGATTGCTTTTTTTTTTAAAAGTCATAGACTATGAGAGCTATGGATTCTTAGAAGTTGGTTAGTTCTATTCCCTTTTTCCCCAAATAGAGAAAACGGAGGCCCAGATCAGACCCAAGTTACACAGTTCTTGAGTGGCTCAATCCAGCTGCTCTTGTCTCAGTGCAACATAGGCCAACCACGGCGTCACACTTCCTCTTCTCTCCCCCACACCTAACCCATGTCAGTCCTGTGGCAACACACCCGGGTCCGTCCCCTTTGCACACCCCGTGCCAGTGGAAACCACCCTCTTTCCCGCCTGCTCTTCTGCTACGGACGCCTCCATTCTCTGTTGCTCTGTTTCTCAGCTGTCTTCCCAACGCCCTTAGATTAAAATGTAAGCTCATCATGGCCTGCCAGGCTTCACGTGAGCTGGTCCCTGCCGTCCTCACAGACGTCATGTCCTACACGCATGCCCCACAGGCTTTATACGCCATTCTCACTGACTCCTTCTGGAATGTAGCAGATGCTGCCAGTGCCCAGCTCACGTCCCTCAGCCAGGCCTTCCACCAACTGGCTTCAGCCATGGCAGACGCCCTGCCCATGAGCAGTGGGCAGAGGTGCCAGGGAGAGCCCTCACCAAGGACTGACGGGCTTTGGAGTATAAGTACCCCCATTCCTGCACTTCTCAGTGGGATAACTCAGGGGTGAGCTCTGCACTGTTTCCCAGTGTCACTGGGAGATGCCATTGCAGTCACCTGCAATGGAGCTGACTCGATTATTTTTTATTGGCAAATCCTTTCTTAAGTCCTTCCCCATCTTGCTTTTGCCCCCCCCACTGCTCCTTTCCTGCACCTCCCAAGTAAACCATTTTCACTGAAATCTTGGCCTTGCGTCTTATTCAGGGGGCGGTGTAGACTGAGTTAGCTTTTGCACTCACCATCCTCTCTGCCGGGCGTATTCCATCCTGTCATTCAGGTCTCAGCTCAGGTGCCATCTCTTGAATCCCACCCCAACCCCAACTAATCAGACCCTTTGTTATATCTCTTCATTGACTTATCCTATTTGAAATGATATTGCTTATATAATTAGCTTGAAAATGGTGTCTCTCCCCGAGGGTGTTAGCTCTACAGGGTAAGTGCCTTGTGTATTGTGGCTCCCAACACATTGGGGAGTGCCTGGCCCATAGTAGGCATCCTTTAAACATCCATTTACTTCGTGAATGAGAGGTTTTTTGCTGGGAGGGATGTCCGATACTGCATCAGGACTAAGATTTACAGCAGCGGTTTGAGTCCACGCGTTTGTAATTGGCACAGCAATTGCTGGTGTGTGCATGGAGACTGCTATTGTGTTTTGGAGCAGTTGATTCTCTTCCATGGGTTTAATCTGCTTCGAATGACTTTGAAATGATCGCAATTGCTCTGCTAATTACAATCCCGATAAACTCCATGAAAGCCTATCTTGGAAGTGCTTCCAGCCCAATAACACTGTTAGAAAGAATTACCTACAGTTGAAAGTAAGAAAACCACGTTTATTTAATAACAGTCTTCAATTCAACTTGCCTTTCCATTGATGTACCTGAATTAGTAAAGCCAGACTGCATTTAGTGTATGTGCTGCCGAAGCAAGCACAGCCAGACTGCATTTAGCTGTGTACTTACTGTACTTACAGGGGTGAGACGCTGACAAGGCTTACCCCCAGACATGCAGATGTGGAGGCCAGAAAGAAAGGCTCCATGTGCAGTCCTTTGGCAAAAGCTCATTTCTTAGGTGGCCTGGTCCATCTCCTGTTCACCTGGCATGGACCCGCTTCAGCAAGGGACTAGCGGTCTTTTAGACTCAGGGTCCTGCAGACCAGAAAGATGGCCCCAGGGACTGGGACTGCCTAGGGCAGTGGTCGGCAGACTCATTAGTCAACAGAGCCAAATATCAACAGTACAACAATTGAAATTTCTTTTGAGAGCCAAATTTTTTAAACTTAAACTATATAGGTAGGTACATTGTTATTAACTTAATTAGGGTACTCCTAAGGCTTAGGAAGAGCCACACTCAAGGGGCCAAAGAGTCAGCTAATCTGAGTTCTTGGACAAATTCTCTGCACTTCAGTTTCCTCATTTATAAAGTGGGACTGTAAGAGATCAGACAGGCTAGCACATGTGAAGGGCTGTGAGCCATGCCCAGAGCACAGGAATGTCACCTATTAGCTATTCCACAGAGGCTGGAACAGCAGGATTAAGGGATGGATGGAGGACAAGGAGCCTCTAACCAAATCGCAGAAGTAGCGGACATATAGGTTGAAAGCGAACCAGGAGGGGCACCCATCATAGAAGTCACAGCAAGAGGATGTTTCCAGGGGCGTCAACAGGGTCAGTGGTGCTGAGCGGTCAGGCAAGACCGTAGCCAAGAGTACCTTGGATTTAGGCACAAGTTGGTCACCGGGACTGTAGCCACTGCCGTTCTGGTGATGTGATAGAGAGGCCAGTTCTCAGCATATTGAAAATGTGGGCCGGGAGGAAATGAAGAGAATGGCGTGAAATGTTTCAGTTTGGCTGGGAAGGGAGACAAGCGAGAGGAGGCGGTGGTACAGCCATGGTAAGGTTAGTAGCAATCTTCTTTGCCGGATACACATTCCATCCGGCTGTGCTATCTCCTGTGAGGCTCATCAGGGGGACAGGTTAGGACCCATAACTTACAGATGAGGCCACTTATGTAGACAGAGTTGGGACCAAACCATTTCTTCTCCCTCCACCCCACGCTGGTGTGATTATGTGCAAGAGGGAAGGAGGCAAGGGTGTGATTAGTGCATTTAGCTGCTTTATCACACCTGCATATCAAAGGACACATCCGGTGAAGAGGAATTGAGCCATTGGCAGAGGAGGGTGGTGATCGATTCCTTTAATTCCTTTAACCCATCCTGCTGCATGACACTCTATCAGTGTGGGAAGAGAAATCTTTGGTTGCAGGAAGTTCTAGCTACAAACAGTGGGGCAGGCTAGACTCCAGGCCCACAGAAAGGACACTGTCTCTTTTTCATATTTCCTCTTCTCCACAATCCCTTCTCTGCCACCTGAGATGTGTCTGGCTGGCAGGTGCCCTGGCCTTTGACCCTGCTGTTGCAGAGTTGCGGGGGGCGGGGGAGGGGGGGACTTGAAGGTCGATGTGTCACTTGGAGCAATGCTGGTGAGGAGTGAAATACATTTGGGGAGTAAGTTTATGTCAAGGACTTTGGAATGATAAAACCGTAGTGGCAGGACTTTGGAAAGTCACCTTCCAAACCAGGGCTGGGAGACCCAGAGTGGGCAGAGGGAGATTCCAGGGAGTAAACTGAGGGGTGTCCGTCTAACACAGTGGTTCTCAACCTTCCTAATGCCGCGACCCTTTAATACAGTTCCTCATGTTGTGGTGACCCCCAACCATAAAATTATTTTCGTTGCTACTTCATCACTGTAATTTTGCTACTGTTATGAATCGTAATGTAAATATCTGATATGCAGGATATATTTTCATTGTTACAAATTGAACGTAATTAAGCATAGTGATTAATCACAAAAATAATATGTAATTATATATGTGTTTTTCGAAGGTCTTAGGCGACCCCTGTGAAAGGGTCGTTCGACCCCCAAAGGGGTCACGACCCACAGGTTGAGAACTGCTGGTCTAACATGAAGCAGACACGTGGCAGGAGGGCTGATGGCCAGGACAGCCCACAGGGTACATGGCCCCTGCGGTCTCTGCTGTCCCGCTCTGGAAAGTCTTAGTCTTTGAACAAGGGACCCCTCATTTTCATTTTGCTCTAGACCCGGGCAGCTATGTGAGCCATTCTTATCAGGGGCACAGGGTTGGTGGAACATACGAACTGCAGGCGCTGGCTAGGTCTGGCCAACAGCAGCCTGACTTCATATGCCAACTTGGTCCTAAAACTCCCCAGCTCGGAGAAAGCTAGGCCACCAGCCACAGTTGAGCCACAGGACCTGGCCAATTTAGATCACTTCTTAGAGCAGCTGTAACGCTGCCTCGGATACACCAACTGGGCAGGAGGAGCACATACCACTCTCAGACACCATAATTAAGGAGCCAGGCCTGTGCTGGACTCCTTTCCGCATAGTTCCGTATTATTTCCCAATAATCCTGAGATTCAGAGATAATGACTCAGAGGTTCAGGAAGGCGATCGGTGTTGGCCAGGTGCTAGTAAGTGGTGCTGTGGATTAAAATGCAGGTGCCTGGACCCCAAGTCCAGTGCTTGCCCACTAGCAGGGGTGGGAACCTTTTTTCTTCCAAGGTCCATTTGGATATTTATAACATCATTTGCAGACCATACAAAATTATCAACTTAAAAATTAGCCTGCTCTATTTGGTCAAACATTTAATTAATTTACTGCTTAATGCCTTGTCAGACCAAATGATTTTTGGGGCCTTATATGGCCAGCGGGATGGACACTCCCCACCCCTGCACCAGAGGACAGAGGTGATGGCCAGGATACCTGAATGTCAGTGTATCCAAGGCCTGGCCCCAGTTCTGAGGGGTGAGCTGTGTAAGCTCAGTGCACTCTCTGTGGTCTGATCAGCTCACTCCACAGCCCAGGACACATATGGCAATGGTGGCATCTCTCGGTGTAGGCCAACTCTGAGCTGAGCCTGGGAACAAAGCTGTGGGTACAGGGTGTACTGGGAACTGTGTTGTGGGTTGTGGTGGGACCCAGGCTATCCATCTGCCTCCCCAGAGAGAGAAGGGCTCCTCGGGGGACTTTCCCAACAGGCTGTGGGTGTGACTGAATCATGGTGGCCTTGTTGGGTTTGGTGGGCATACTTTGGAGTCAGATTGCTGCCACTTCCTGCCCCTGCTCTGCAAGGTGGAAAGGCTGGGGTGCTTTTCCCACCATTTCCTGCAAAGTTGGCACCGTGCCCTGACCTCCAGATGGGCTGTGGGAATCCTCCAGGGCTTCCCAGCATCCTCGGGGCCCGGTCATGCCCACCTTCTCCTTCTGGCTTCAGCCCAGCTCTCCGGACCTGAGCACAAAGCCAGGAAATCACAGAGGCCGAGCCCAGTGATTTATCTTCAGGCTGCCGTCACTGGGGCCCCATGTGGCAACTCACTTTTCCTTTCTGGGCCTCCTGCTCCTCATCTCTCAAGTGAGATGACCCACCCCGATTCCTCCTAGGGGCTCTTCCTGCTCCGTGGGGAATGGGGCCCGGCTGGTGTGGCTCAGAGGTTGAGTATCAACCTATGAACCAGAAGGTCATGCTTTGATTCCTGGTCAGGGCGCATGCCTGGGTTGCAGGCTCGATCCCAAGTAGGGGTTGTGCCGGAAGCAACTGATCAAATATTCTCTTTCATCACTGATGTTTCTCTCTCTCCTTCTCTCTCTCTCTCTCCATATATATATATTATATATGAAAATGGGCCCTCTGGGCCCTGCTGCTCATTTTCTTTGGGACCTCTGGCAGGTAACTTTCTGTCTCTGTGCCTCAGTTTCTTCACCTGAAATGCAGGAGGGTTGCCTAACTCAGTGACTCTTTTCCCTGGAAGTGGGATGCATGTTAGGATTATTCGGGAACCTTTTATCAAAAGACATGTGCTTGAGCCCCACTCTGGAACTTCATATGCTGAGTCTAGGGCAGTGATGGCGAACCTATGACACGCGTGTCAGAGGTGACACGCGAACTCATTTTTTTGGTTGATTTTTCTTTGTTAAATGGCATTTAAATATATAAAATAAATATCAAAAATATAAGTCTTTGTTTTACTATGGTGGCAAATATCAAAAAATGTCTATATGTGACACGGCACCAGAGTTAAGTTAGGGTTTTTCAAAATGCTGACACGCCGAGCTCAAAAGGTTCGCCATCACTGGTCTAGGGCAATAGGAGTGCTTTGAAAAGCCTCCCCAGGGCGTCCCATCCCACCACTTCACTCCACCCGAAGTCCCCAGCCTGGGTGCCCTGGGACCCTCCGCAGTTTGGCCCAGTGACTCTGGGTCTCCAAGTGTGGGCAGACCCCTGCCCACCAGCCACCCTGGTGGAACTGGCCTTCGGGTCAGGCCTGTGATGCGGAGGGAGCCTTCCGGGAGTCACCTTCCCTTCCTGGCAGGGTCCAGGCAATAGAGCCTAACAGGCTGATCCCAGTCCCTGAGGCGTTTAGATCCCAGCTACCCCAGGAGCCGTGGGCCCAGCAAAATGCTTCCAGCTGAAACTTAGAAAGCACCAGGAAGTCGGGAGCTCAGAGAAGCCCGGTAGGCGGGACAGGGGTTTGGATTCAGAAAGCTTTTGTGATTCTGAGCTGTTTGGCCTTGAATCAAAACTATGCACCTTTTGAAGGCAGGGGAGGGTGGGTGGGAAGCATGTTTTTATGCTCCTTCACTGAAGAACCTCACCTGCCACCTCTCCTGGACTCTTTCACGTCTAAGTGTGACTTCATTCCTTGTCTTGCACAAGCCTTCAGTCCAAATCACAAATCTGACCACACCCCTATTCTGAATAAAAAATGGTTCATGGCCTTCCGCTGCCAAGAGAGTGCAAAAAGCCCTGCCAAGAGAGTCCGGTCCCAAGGCCCACGCTTGGTGATCAGGATCTTGTGAAGCCTGGCCCACAGCCCTGTCCCTGGGCTCCATGTTGAGCCACTCTGTACAGGCCTACAGACGAGTGAGGGGTGTGGCCCATCAGGCAATACAACGGCTAAAGGAGCAAGTCCCATTCACAGGGGGCCGGGCGGGGGGGAGCCCAGGTGAGCCGGCCTGCAGCTAGTCAGCCCGATGAGGCGGAAGGGAGAGTGAAGTTCCCATGTGTGGCCGCATTGTGTCGGACTGTGTAAGCGGGGACATTTGTCCTTCCTCTCGGGCACAGGGGCCTGAGTTGTTGTCAGCTCAGTAGCTCAGAGGCTGTGTCCACACACTGAAGAGCTGATGACTTTCTCTGGGCACCTGAAGGTTTGCTGTTGCTACAAAAGATGCTTAATGCCCCCTTCACGGTGTCACAAGAGCCAGACAAGAGAGGCCTCCTCCAAAAACAAAAGTGCTGAATGTGAGAGAGAAAATAGGGGGCAAAGGAACCCCAGCGGAGTGTAAGAGGCCCTGGAAAATGCGAGAAAGGGTTTTGAATCCCAAGGCGTTTGCACGCTGCGGGGCCTGACTGGGAGCTGGGCTTGTATTTGCAGGAGGCAGCTGGGGCCTGGTCCAGAGGTGGGAACCTATTTCATAAAAGATGACTGAGAAAACCTTTCTATGGGCACTTCCTGGTTCTCAAACGTCTAAAAAAGGGTTGTTCATAGAAACAACTGGCTCAGGGTTGCCTCTCGATCCATCCTAGGCCATTGTGACCCACCACATTCAAGTCCACGCATTTTATTGATGTACTGACTATTTGGCCCTCACCTTTCTGCCAGGGGCTAGAGAGGAAGAGGCCAGGCTGGGCTTGGGCAGACCGGTGTGTGGAGCACTAGGTCCTGCGTGAGAGGGTCTCAGCCAGTTCTCCTGGGGCCGGTGCTGAGGAGCCCAGAAGGGGAAGCATGACTAAGCTCTCTGTTCTCTCCTTCCCAGTCCTGGCTCCCAGTGACGGGGGAGGAGAAGTGAGTTTCTGGAGGGGCAGCCCCGTCCCCTTCTCGAGTGGGCCGGCTGTGTCCCCAAGAGAAGGGAAGAATTTCCTGGGTGACCACATCTGTCCTCTCCATGTCCCAAGTGACTCTAAAGGACCTACGGTTACAACAGTCAGCAGATTGGTCACATACCTTTGTCTCTTTTCTCTCCCAACCGCCCCCCCCCCCCAAACTGACAGTAAAGGAATTTTTAAAAGTACAATCTGCAAAGACAAAGAGACTAGGAGAGTGACAACAGCTAGTCATGTCTACTACCTCAAGTACTTTGTGGGCGGCAGGCCGCAGCTGGCGGGAGCATGGGAACCGATGGAGGTGGAGGTCAGATGTTCAGGTGGCCTGAGTGTCCATAGTCCCATCTCTGCAATACTTTTCAGTGTGACCTTGGGAAGTCAGTTTCCTCTTTCTGAGATGCCTTTTTTCCATCTGTAATATGAAGAGAATGTGCTGGATACATGATTCTTATCTTCTGGGGCCTGAATTACAAGTATAGGTACATAAGTTGTTGTTTTTTTAGTTTGTTATTTTTAATATATTTGTATTGATTTCAGAGAGTAAGAGAGAGATAGAAACATCAATGATGAGAGAGAATTATCATTCGGCTGCCTCCTGCATGCCCCCCACTGGGGATCAAGCCCGCAACCTGGGCATGTGCCCTGACCAGGAATCGAACTGTGACTTTCTATTTCATAGGATGACACTCAACCACTGAGCCATGCCAGCCCAGAGCGGTACTTAGGTTTTTTTATTTGTTTTTTGGTTTTTGTAAAAAATATATATTTTTGATTTCAGAGAGGAAGGAAGAGGAAGAGAGAGATAGAAACATCAATGATGAGAAGGAATCATTGATTGGCTGCCTCCTGCACATCGGACCAAGCCCGCAACCCAGGCATGTGCCCTTGACCGGAATCAAACCCAGGACCCTTCAGTCTGCAGGCTGACGCTCTATCCACTGAGCCAAACCAGCCAGGGCGGTACTTAGGTTTTGATTCTGGTTCTGAAACAAGGCCAAGACATCTTTCACCCAGGACACTTCCAGAGCCACTGTTGGCATATGGTCTTCCAGGCCCGTTCAACTCTGACACGCCAGGGCGCCCACCCAGGTGTTTCTCCGAAGAATGCACGGAGCAGAGGGGTGGCAGAGATCTGAGACCTTCATGGGGGAGATCCAGGCGTGGGGGTGGGGGCTCTTCAAAGGAGGCTGGATGGGAATAGCAGAAGGGTCTTCAAGGAGACAAGGCATTGGAAATGGGCAGAAAGTTCACAGAGGGAGACAGCGAGGAGGGCCCTGAGGGTGGAGGTTACAGCAGAAGCAAAGTCCTGGACACAGAAAAGCATGTGGCAAGTTCGGGAATCGAAAATATTGAGACACGCAGGAACCCAAGGAGACGTTCCAGGAGGAGCCACGAATGAGCAGCTTGAGCTTCGTGCACTTGACGATGGGAAGCCACTGCTGCCTTGTGAGCTAGAGAGTGCTCGGCCGCGCAGATCAGCCCGGCCCACACTCGATGAGCACAGAGTGCACGCTGGCCTCATGGTCTTAACCCTCAGATTCGGCCCAGCTCCTCTTTCTTGAGCATCTACTACGTGCTACTTATTGTAAGCACTGCGCACAGTGGCTTCATGACCTGGCCACTCCGTAGCTGTACAGTCGCATCTCTCCCAGCCATTTCCTCACTCCTGTCACTCCCCTGACACCCCACCCCCTACTCCAGCTCCACCTGGCATCTCTGAATGAATGTTCTCCATCTTGCCTCACAGCCCCTTCCTCTATTGGCATGCCCCATCCCATTCAGCCCTCCGTGGGAGACTGCTTGGTGAACATTCCCTGGGAGGTCTCTCTGATGCCTTCATCTCCCACTGTCCCGACACTGGGTGCCTTTTACTGTTTATCTGTGAGTCAAAGGGCAGCAGCTGGAGGTCAGGTGTGCATCTCAGTGATTTGCTGGAACAGGGCAAGCTGTCCGGTGATGAGATCATTGAAATGGGAAATATACAGGCAGGGCTCAAACATTGAGTCATATGCACAACAATGAGTCATATGCAACCATTCGCACATAGCACTGGATAGGTGACTGGGGCGAGTTAACGCAACTGCTGATTGGCAGAACTGGGGACCAAATGCACACGTGTCTTAGTCCTGGCCCAGAGCCCTTTAGCTGGGGACAGCGGCCGCATCCCTGGATGAAAAGATGTGGGATCAGAGAAGCCACAAGCAGGCCACTTCCTCTCACTCACTCTTCTCAGCTTCTCAGGGGGCAGCTCCTACTCACTTTGTCAAGATCCCTATCTGCTCCTGCACGTGGGAAGTTTCCAGGCACTTGCGCGTTGCATCCCTCAGAGGGGTGGGGAGGGCGTGGTCAACGTGGCCCTGGACCTGTGTGCCCACCTCTTCTCCCCATGACTTCCCCACCTGGGAGCACCCATTTCGCTCTATAAAAACCCTGGCCACGGCGGGATGGGGCACGGACAGCACTTGCTTCACCAGACTCGTGAGACCTCTCCAGAGAGACCCGAGCCAGCCCGCGATGAAGCTCACCACCACGGCCCTGGTGTGCCTGCTGCTGATGGGGACGTGGCTGCAGGATGGGGACAGCTGGAGCCGTGAGTGGGGCTGGCGTCCCTTAGCTTCACCTTGGGGAGGGCAGCAATGTGGGCAGGCACCCTGGGGTTGCAGACAGAGCTCACCCTACACTCCCTGCCTCCATCTCGCCTGCTCCGGGAAGAATTCTTCTGGAAGAGGGGGAATGGGTGGGGCACAGGGCCCGTAGGAGAACCAGGAGTTTGGGCAACCACAGACAGCTGAGCCACTCGCTCCTGCAAAAGGAGGCCCTGCCTCGTCCAGCCCCTGCAGACAGATGGAGGGGCTGTGAGGTTACTAGCTGGAGGCCTGAGGTCCAGAGGGGCCCTGGGTCTTGCCTCCACAAGGTAACAGATACAGGGCAGAGGTCAGGACCCGGGGCTGTGAGAGTTGGCCAGCCTTCGGCAAGTCACTGTACTTCTCAAACTCTGGTTTCCCCATCATTAACGTGGGACTGAGAATGTCTAACATCCAAGGCTGTTTAGAGAATGATAGATACACCAAAGGGGCTTTGTAAACAGTAAGACCAGGAGGAAGGAGCCAGGAGGGTGGGGTGTGGGCCGGGGTGTAGAAACAGGCAGGGTCGGGTGAGGGGTCAGGACAGAGCTGAGGACAGGGGGGCAGGGCATTCTGAGAGCCAGTGGGGGAGCTGACTTCCGTTGTCACTCTCTCAGTTTGAGCTCCTTGAACGGTGTCTAATTCTGCCCCAAGACCATAGTTGTCCTGCATGGGCCAGACTCACCAGGCCCCCAGGGCATGAGATTCTTGAACCCCAATGTTGGGGCAGAACCTCACGCGAGTGGTGGGATGTCAGAGGTGGAAGAGCCTTTAGAAACCAGTCTAGAGACTGGTTCATCTTACAGATGGGAGGTCTGGGGCCCCGGAGATCTTGCTCAAGGCCACCCACTGGTTTGTGGGGAGCTAAGATCTGAACCCCAGTGTCCTGACTCTGCCTAAACACAGAACTAGGTGGCTGGTGGGACAGTGCTGCCCCAGGGCCCTCCCAAAGCCTGAGCCTGTCCTGGAAGGGTTTTTTGTTTGTTGTTTTGATTTTTATTTTTTTTTTAGAGAGCGTGGAAGGGAGAGGGAAAGGCAGAGAGAAAAATCAATGTGAGAGAACACATGGATTGGTTGCACCCTTGACAGGGATTGAACCAGGGACCCTTTGGTCTGCAGGCTGACACCCTATCCACGGAGCTAAACCGGCCAGGGCGGTTTTTGTTGTTGAAAGAGAGAAAAGAAAGCCAGGTTGACGAAATGTGAACCATTTTTGTGTCTCTCTTCTAGTGCACGTGTCGTCTTCCAATTGTTGCTTCACATCTGTAAAGAAAGCGATTTCCCCGAAGAGCATCCTGTGTTACAGAAACTCCAGTTCCTCCTGCTCCCACCAGGATCGTCTAATGTGAGTGCCATTCCCTGTTCAATTCCTGACTTCCCCTCCAGAGAACAGAAACCGCTACTGGAATTAGAAAAGCGGTCGCTAGATGGCGATGTCCCACCGGAGTAAGGTTTCTAAACCCTGGGAGCAAGGCCTTCAAAACCTGGGTGCAGAGCTGAGGGTGGGCGCCAGGGGGAGCTCCGCGCGTCCTCGCCTGCACCGGTGTGTTCCTGCAGTGACTAGTTTTTGGCGCTCCGAGGAGCCAAGTGTTCTATCCTAACACAGTAGTAAGGGAGTTGCCTACACGCTCCCGGTATGACTGCACAGCAAGAAGAGTGAGGGCGTCACGATTAGTGCCTGACTCCAGATTTGCCAGCCTCTAGCCTTGGGTGGCCTTGGGCAGGTGACTCTGCCCTGCATTCTCCTGGTGCTCCTTTGCAGTCCTGCCTGTGAGGTGGAGTACACACCATAGCTGCATCCAGGTCGTTATCACCTTGTCGCTCGGTGTCTAGAAGGCACTTTCGTGTATACTGTCTTGGTTAATCATCTTGGGGTCACATATTTTCATTATCATGAAAACTGAGGTTCAGGGAGGTAGAGAGAGTTGTCTGAGATCACCCAGATAATAAAGGGCAGAACTGGTCTACTTGGTCCATGGCCAAGCTTAGGAGCCAGGAGGGTGGGGTGTGGGAGGGGGCAGATCAGAAAAGACACACACACATACACACACACACACCCTTAGAATGACTGAGCGTCCCTAACTGAGCGTCCCTAACGTACAGACAGGGGAAAAGATAGCGCAGAGAAGCCCTCCAAGATCCCCAGGAGGGGAATTTTCCATGCCTGCTAATCCTCAGGATGTTGACAGCCTTCAGCTCCACCCTGACGCACCGGGGAAAATCTCAGGGAAAGGGGCGCAGGAAAGGCCGTTTAAGAAGCTCCCCTGAAGTGTGGGTGCGCCCCCGGTAAGCCCGCCACGGGTCTGGCGCAGTGACTGCACCTGTTAGAGAGACAGCAGCGTAGGGGCACCCAGCAGTAAGCAAGCAGGGGCAAGGGGACTCGTGTGGTGCCTGGTGGGTGACTCGATGCCTTTTCGGTTCTCTGCCCATAGATTCAAATTGAGAGGAGGCAAGAAGAGCTGTGCCTTGAAGACAGACAAATGGGTTACCGCTGTCTTACGGAAGATAAAACCCTGCTTGCCTACGGAAATGTGATCTGGCTCCTTTCTACCCTGGACTCCGGAGGCCTCCTGGCTTTACCTGCCCCCACCCCCACCCCTCCACCCTCCACCTGTTCTGCGCCAACATTGCTAGGCCACGGAGGGTCTGGTGGGTTGTCACACTTCACATATTTAAACTACAGAATCCTTGATTTCTGCCTCCCTGTGCCTCTCAGACCCTACAGGGATCTCAGGTTGCAAAGGTGATTGGCACTGAGGGTCTGGGGCCAGCGACTGGAGGGTGGGGGAGCACGGGAGACATGTTGCACCTGGTGCCAAGGGGACTGACTTCTTGTCAATAAGAGTCAATAAGTCAGAGGTGGGGAACATCCGGCCTGTGGGCCTTATAAGGCCCCTGAAATCATTGGGTCTGGCCCTGCCAAAGCATTAGGGGTGAATTAATTAAATGTTTGACCAAATTTAGCAAGCTAATTTGTTGATAATTTTGTATGGCCCGAAAATGATGTTACAAATATACAAATGGCCCTTGGCAGAAAAAAAAAATCTCCCCTCCCATCTCCCCACCCCGCATCCTCCAATAAATGATTGACTCCTCTCTGCTGACTGTCTTTGTCCTGGGGGTAGGCGCTGACTCAAGCTGTGATGTAGCTTCTCTCTTTCCAGGTTGGTGGTGGGGGAAGGCACCGTGCAGCAGCAAGTGGGGCCCAGGGCTGCGTCCACATGTGGGTGCAGGACATCCTCCCTCCTGATAAGTGACTGCCTGACACAGCATGGCACAGGCACAGGAGCCCTCTCTCCCCAGACAGACCCTGTCACGTGGGTTAGCAGGGCATTCTCCTTGGGGAGGACCTGGGGGAGTGTCCAGCATGGGAGGGTCCAGGTCTGAGAGATGCCAACACAACTCACTTAGAGGAGGAGGCGGTGTTGGGGAGAGCAGGAGGCCCCTTGGTGCACTGGAAGGAGGGCAAGCACAGCTCCACCTTGTGTAACATGGGACTCGGGAGAACAGCAAGGGAGAAAGTACAGTCCATTCTGGGTCTCGGGATTGGCACCCTTTAAAGACCAGCTCGGTGGCTGTAGGGGAGGTCTCAGGTCCTGTGTCTCAGGGCTTCTCCCTCTTGCTCCAGCATTCAGCATGTCACACGGCCGGCCCACTCTTCTTAAACGGCCCCCTCCCCTCTGCCCCATGCTGCCCTGCTAGGCATTCCTCTCTCTGGACAGCTGTCTCATTCTCCTTGCAGCTC
>NW_005871483.1:282822-315878 GCF_000147115.1 Myotis lucifugus
GACCTTATGGGGATAGTCCTTCCAGGCCCTCTCCACTCTTCCGTCCTGCACCTTCTCTATAGGAATCTCGTGATGACCGTGCTACATCCTCCAAGGTTGAACTTGTCCCATCTTCTCGACAAGTCCAATGCTAACTAGGGCTGGTCAGCTGGTTTTCCCCTGGGGGTGGGGGGGTCAGGTGCACACAATGTGTATGACTCCAGGATGGAGGACTGCTCCCAGCAGGAAGGCACGGGTTCAGGGAGACCAGTTAGAAGCTGATGCTGGGACTGGAGCCATTGTTCTAGACTAGTCTGGGCTGGTAAGCCAGGGCCCCCCTGACCTAGGCTAGCCATGGCAAGGCCACTACATCCAATCCTCCTAGTGCCCTCTGCATCCACCTGCACTTCAGAGTGGCCCCTGCTGATTGGAAGTTACCCTCAAAGAAAACACCACTGTTAGAGATTTTAAATAAAATGTATTTTCTGCAAAATATCAGCAGTCCCACGATTGCATTTTCTCCACAATAACATGTTTAGTTAACAACACTGGCATTTACCAGGCACTTTCCTCCCTAGTTGCCCTGGTCCTTCACCCCCGTGGTTCTTACAGGCATGGCCACAAACCCTGGGGCATTAGGCAGGAGAAAGACCCTGCCTGCAGCTGACAGCAGGAGGAATGGGGGCCCATGGCAAGAACCAATGGGCTCAAGGCCTTCCTTTAAAAAAGAAATGTCAAGCAAAAACAAACAAAACTCATAGACACAGACAACAGCATGGTGATTACAGTGGGGGGAGGCAGAAGAGGGTAAAGGGTTATAAATGAGATGGAAGGAGTCTTGACTTGGGGTGGTGAATACACAATACAACACATAGATGATATATTATAGAACTGTACACCTGGAACCTATATAATTTTATTAACTATTGTCACCCCAATGAATCCAGTCCTATATAATAAAAGGCTAATATGCAAATAGACCAAACGGCAGAACGACCAGTCGCTATGATGCGCACTGACCACCAGGGGGCAGATGCTCAATACAGGAGCTGCTCCCTAGTAGTCAGTGCACTCCCACAGGGGGAGCACTAGGCTCATGGCTGGTGAGCACAGCGGTGGTGGCAGGAGCCTCTCCCACCTTCACGGAAGCGCTAAGCCATCAGTAGGACATCCCCCGAGGGCTCCCGGACTGCAAGAGAGCACAGGCCGGGCTGAGGGACCCCCACCAAGTGCACGAATCTTGTGCACTGGACCTCTAGTCCTATATAATCCTATATAATAAAAGGGCAATATGCAAATTGACCCTAACAGTGGAACAACCAGAACTACCACTTGACCAGTCACTATGAGGTGCACCGACCATCTCTTGGTCCCTTTCACCGGCCAGCATGATGGCGAACAGAGAACCAGGGATGGGTGGCAGGGGACACAGGCGGCGCCAGGCCAAGGCCCCCGCCCTGCCGGTCACCCAACACACAGAGGGTGACCTGCAGTGGGGGTAGGGCTGGCGAGCAGGTAGGAATGGCCAACTTCTCGGTCCCTCCCCCGGGCATCAGGCTCTGATCGCCCAATGGCAAACGGGGAACCTGGGATGAGTGGCGGCAGGGGGCAGGGCCAGCGAGCTGGCAGAATAGCCGACCTCTTGGTTCTTCCCCCCAGCTAGTAGGCTCCGATCACCTGATGGTGAACGGGGTACTGGGGCTGGGTGGCGTGGGACATGGGCAGTGACAGGCCAAGGCCCCTGCCCCATTGAAGGGAAAAGGATAGAGAGATAGAATCAATGATGAGAGAGAATCATTGACCAGCTCCCTCCTGCACACCCAACTCTAGGTGATTGGGCCCACAACTTGGGCATGCGCCCAGACCAGGAATCGAACCGTGACCTCCTGGCTCATAGGTCAACGCTCAACCACTGAGTCACATCAGATTTTTTTAAGCTCATAAAATTTTACATATTGTATGTGGAGCAAGCATTAAACTAGATGCTGGAGATACAAAGATGAATAAAATACTAGCAAGAAAAGAAAATGTCAACAAATACTGTCAAGATTGGGAGGTGGAGGGTGATGGGAAACTGCTTTCCCAGGGGAACAAGTATTAACTTCTCTTATGGAAAATGTGAATCATATAACTTTTGTTGTCCTTTTTTCAATGGAAGGAATAAAACTCAAAGTACAACCAACTAAAAAGTAATAGATATCATTTTTCACTCACCCTATATAATAAAAAGCTAATATGCAAATCAACCGAAGGGCGGAATGACCAGTCACCATGATGTGCACTGACTACCGGAGGGCAGATGCTCAATGCAGGAGCTGCCCCCTGGTGGTCAGTGCGCGATAGGAGGAGCACTGCTCAGCCAGAAGCCGGGCTCATGGCTGGCTAGCACAGCAGCAGTGGCAGGAGCCTCTCCTGCCTCCGCGGCAGCACTAAGAATGTCCGACTGATGAGGAGCAGGCCTAAACCATCAGTCGGACATCCCCCAAGGGCTCCCGAGAGGGTGCAGGACTGCGAGAGGGTGCAGGCCGGACTGAGGGACACCCTCCCCCCACCCCCCGCTGCCCCGCTCCCGCGTGCACAAATTTCATGCACCGGGCCTCTAGTTAGGTTATAAATAGTGGTATCTAGCAGTGACATTTTATCACTGCTTAGCTGGCATGGCCTCTTTGGAGAACAATTTTTATCAAGTATTTTAATCAAATTTTTCAATTTGTTTATCCAGCAACTCTACGTCCAGATATCTCCCCTGGAGAATGCACATGTGCACAAAGAGACCTGTATAAGAAAATTAATGGCCACATCCTCTATAATAGTAAAAGACAGGAAACCACCACATACTATGCAACAGTAACAAAGAATGAGATAAATCCATATGTACTGCTCTATCTGCTGGATATGTGCAATTAAGTGAAAATACTAAGTTGAATAATAATACAATTCCAACCCATTACTGTTAAAAAATAAGACCAAGATAAATCTTTTTAATGCACTCATGCACCTGTGGTAAGCACAGCTGGTTTTTCCCCACAGCCATCCCCCTCCCCCCCCCCTCACCCCCGCCCTCCGACCCGTTCCTCCTTGCAAACAGAATGCCCAGAGTTTTTCAAGCAACAGCCAGAGAGCTATGGGCTCAGGGCAAGCAGGCCCCTGGGATGAAGAGTAATTGGTTTTATGAAAAATTGGTTCTTTTTGCCAAAGAAACATGAGGGAAAGTTTGCAGGATGACTTCTAGGACAGACTTTCTCCTTTGATCAAAAGGAAAAGCCATGCTTAGCAGGGGTGGCTCAGTGGTTGAGCATCAACCCATGAACCAAAAGGTCACCAGTTCGATTCCTGGTCAGGGCACATTCCCTGGTTTGGGGCTTGATCCCCAGTAGGGGGTCGTGCAAGAGGCAGCCAACTCGTTTCTCTCATGGATGTTTCTTTCTCTCTTTCCCTCTCCCTTCCTCTCTCTGAAATCAATAAAAACATTTTTAAAAGAAAATTCAATATTTAAAAAAAAAGGAAAAGCCCTGCTAGGAAAGAAGCTGCTTTTCCCCAGCCCCTTCCTTCCACGAGGACTGTCCCGTGTGTGTGAGGATGTGGGATTGAGGTGCAGCAGCCATCGGTAGCCATGAGGCACCGGCAAAGAGAACCGCAGACGCACAGACCAGAGTGGTGCATTGTTGAGCCACCAAATGGATTCTAAAGCCAGTCAGCTACCTCTAGGCTTCTTAAGCAATAAATGTCCTTATGATTTAAGTCACTTTTTTTCAGGTTCTGTTTCTTGCATCTGAATACATAATTGACTCAACAACAATGGGAGAGAAAAAAACTACTAGCAAGATATACATCAAACTGTTAACAGAGGTCCCATGGGGAAGGAGGGAAAAAGAGGACTTTCACTTTCTAAAACATATATTTTCCCAAATGCTATATTTGAGTATTGCTAATGCCAAAAATGGGGGGGCGGGCCAGGGAATATACAGCTCAACTTTAGCAACCATGTATATGGCCTACGTATCTGGGTTCTAATTTCCCGTTTTCCCCAGGCCCTGGTTCACGTGTATTTTCCCTTTTTACTGTGTTTTCCAAATCTTACATGGAAAGACGGTAGAAGCAAACAATGCAACAAAGGGTATCAACCCTATCACAGAAGTCCATCTCGGACTTGCCGGATGTGCAGTTTGAGGCACAAAAAGCAAGGCAAGGAGGAAGCATCAGAAAAACAAAGGCGCGGGGGAGAAAAGCAGCCGGCTCCTCGGGGAACGTTCACGTAGCTCACTTTGTAAAGTGTATGGTCACCTAAGCACTCTGCCGTACACCTGAAACTAATACCAAATGGCACTGAATGTAAGCTGCAATTGAAAAATAACGTTAAAAAAGTATACACACCCTTCTTTGAGGACCACTCTTCATAAGGTTGGGGTGTTCCATCTCTCTGAAATTCAATTTACTTTCCTATAAAAAGGGAAAAAGAACAATGAGAATTTCCTGAAATATGTAAACTGGTATCATGATATCAGCACAAGTACAGCACCAGGGGCTCAGAAATGCTGTCTCAACCCCACATTCTCCCTTCTCTCCACACCTCTGACCCCAGCCCCCACTTCCTCCAGATAAGAAAAACAGGACGCTTTTTGTTGTGTGGGACGAATTTGGAAATGAATTCGAGTGACATCCCCAGTAGCTTAAGGGCTGACTGCAGGCGTAAGGAAGCACATCATTTTCACAGGCATTTGCCTGCCTCCACCCCATTCCCAAGCTCAAGTGTAAAAATGCTGGTCACAAGCCCTACAGCAGGTCACCTCACCCCGTGCAGGCTTAGAAAGGCTAATGTATCCTCACCAGGAACACACACGCAGGAAGGCAAGAGACGTCTCACCTGTAATTTGTTCAAAGCAAGTCCATAGACTAATAATCCTTTAGTTTAATATTTATGGGAATGGGAGAAGATAGGAGTGGGATACGCCAGACCTCAACTTGCTAATTCACCACTCCAAATAAACCCGAGTATAGCCTGTGTAGCTCTGGATGGCAAAATATCACTTCACAGCTCAAGGCAGTCATTCCTTCCTTCCTCCCCCCCACCCCCCCAAAGATATGAGCTACATTCATGTTAACTTAGCAACTGCCAACAGAGAATTGTGTAAAGGAGTTCATGATTGTGGCTCTTACCTCTTTGAAGTTAACTGAGCACTGGCTACCAAGAGAAGTATTAAGAACCTGACTCAAATCTCCAAATTCCCCAGAGAGTGAAAAAAACACTAAAAGGCAAGACATGGGATTGGTAGCATGTCTGTAGAACAAACAGCACATTTATCATCTCTCCAGGAGATTAGAACTGGGGGTTCTTGGCTCTGCCCCTAGGAGAGTATAAAAATGACCCAGAGATGTTAGAGTTAAAACTTAAATTCTGCTTCCATCGTTCTCTCTAGAATAACTCCCTGTGAATCTTTCAGCCTGAAAACCATATGCAGAATAAGCACATACAAGGTTTGGTAACCGTTTCTGAAACAACGGTTTGGCAGAAGCTAAAGACAAGGTGGTAAAAATCTACAAAAAGCCTTCCTTCAATTACTTCATAATCCAATGCTGCCCTCTAGCAACTCGAGAGAGGAATAACACTAACAAGCCAACGGTCAGGAATCTGAAATGTTCAGGATCAACTTTTAAAAATGTTGCTACAAGAGAAAGGGTCTCCACAATTGTACAATAGCCCATCTTAACACAAAATTTCCTTTCAGAAAGATGCTGGGATATGTCAACACAATCCACGCCTACTGGGCTACTCTGCAGACTGAAAAGGCCTGAAGACACCCGCCACTGACCTGTTTGAACACAGTTACGTGGGATTTATTACTTCCCCAGGCAGAGTCGTTTTATGTCGGATTTATTACTTCCCCAGGCAGAGTCGTTTTATGTCCCTGGAAAAACTTCCTCCCCCCTGACTTTTCCATGCTTTACAAAGGAGGTGGATTGAAAGCTCTTAGACCTACTTGATACTTCTCACAACCAATACTTCATAAATACATGGTTATCGTCTAAGTTTTTCCTAAGAAATGTAGGGACTAGTCTAAAGCAAAGTTATATTACAATTAAAGAATTATGGAATCAATTGCCAATCTTGGAACTCAAAGGAAACATTTAAGTCTTGGTAAGGAGTATTTCCAGGAAGGGGAATGGCTAATAATTAGGACAAGAGTAACAGGTTTAGTCACAACCACTTGAAGTACTACGTCCAGAAAAGGCTTTTCATTTCCATAATCACTTTTCCAGGACGACTTGGAAGTTCGAAATTCATTCTATGAGATGTCATCGCTCTCATGTCAAGCCGATCAGAGCCTGTCAGTTGTTACCCTGAAACATGGAGAGACCTACGCTGGGAAAGGAGGGCCTACTAATCAGGGCTGAGTGTGAAATAGGACAACACCCGCCTATGTGACTGCTGGCTGCAGACAGGTGTTTCCAATTTCTCAGGTTTTGTCTTAAAAGAAATGCATCCACATTAGTGCGTCTGTGTGCAGGTGGGGAGGGAAGAACCACATACATTTTTTTTCCATCTTTATTGTAAAAAGTATTACATATGTCCCCCCTTTCCCCCCCTCATTGACCCCTTCTATCCCACCCGTTCTCCCACATACATTTATTTTCAAACAAAAGTTGCCAAGTATTTATTATACATTTCTATTAACTTAAATATGTACAGTTGGCTCAAAAAATCATGATCCGTACATTATCACACATTCTGGAAAGCTTCTCAGATCTACCAGGATGGGCTTCTCTTGTGACTCGACTGAATCTGAGGAAAGAATAGAAGAAATCACACACCTGATGTATAACTGCTGGTCATCAACAAACATGTAAAAAACAAACAAACAAACAACATGTACTGACAATGTAATTTTCAGTGGCAAAATAGCTGGAGTGCTTTCCCCCAGTTAATGTTTTGCTCAATATTATTCTACTTTCAAAAATTCTTTCCTCTATTTAAATCTATATGCACTCCCAGTCTCTCCCCAACATGTATGAATCCCAAAGATCAAATCAGTCAATTGTAATGAATAGGCCCCCTGCAAAGCTCAGCCTCATGTCTACCATGTCTCATTTCAAAGGTCAAACCCTGGGAGAAGCAGCACGTCCTTCTGTTTTAAATTTTGGGCAGCAAAACTAATGACCAGACATTAACTAGGTCTATGACAATCTACTATTAACTAGCTACAGGGCAAGCACTTATAATCTCTCAAGAAACATATAGTATAAAGTAAGAGGATTTGAAGCTCCGGGAAGCTTTAATTCTATCTGAAGATACTTATCTCTCACTGTTCAGTCTCCTTTGTGGATTAAATGTTTAGTAATTACATTAGAGAGCTGACCTCAGAAGAAAAGGGCCAGATTACTATTGAAATTCCCAAGGACGCTCTGCCGGTGTGGCTCAGGGGTTGAGCAACAACCTATGAACTGAGATCATGGTTCGATTCCCAGTCAAGGCACATACCTGGGTTTTGGGCTCAATCCCCAGTGTGGGGCATGCAGAAGGCAGCTGATCAATGATTCTCATCATGTATGAGAATCTCCCTCTCCCTTCCTTTCTGAAATTTATTGATTTAAAGAAAAGAAAAAGAAATTCCCAAGGAAGATTCACGTCCAACCAGGCTCTTCCTGATCTACCTTCCGTCCCACTCCCCCAAAGGAATACATAGCCACACAGGGGCAAAGAAACAAAGATCAGCTAATGTGGTCCTTTTGCCACTGACAGCAATGGGTGTAACCTTAAAACCTGAAGAAGCAATTTTAAGGATTTTCTTACTTCAAATGATCTCTTTAGAAGTCTGAGTAATGGTGCAACCTGCAAAAGTAAAAGACAAATCATCTAAACAACTTTGTGATAACCCAGAGTACTGTCAATCAGATCACAGAAGGGCACTTAGGGATATTTTAAGGGGGTAGGAGGGTGGAGTATAATCAGTCATTCTCACCAGGCAGCTAGGCTGACTTCTCAATCGGACATTCTGAAGGAGTCTAATGCTAACACCTCAGATTTTAGATGAAAGTCTTAAGCTTGTCCCAAAGCATCAAATTGGGGTCTAAGAAATACCTGACCAGCCATACCCCAAGAAATGTTGTCAGTCCAACCTATTTGTCAGAAACTCTCACTGGAGAGCAACGCTCTGGTGGAAACGCTAATGGCCTGTGGGGCTTACTTAAACAAAAGAAAATTTCAGTTATAATAAACCGAAGGAAGAGAATTTCTAAGTGCAAGAAGACTCTATATTCTTTTATATAATCCAAACTGAAAGAATCACCAAAAATGATCTGAAATGAGGATGGAAAATATCAATTTTCCAGGTATAACCCATTTTCTTTTCAAAGTAAGTTGAACATGAAACCATATTGTTTGCTATATCCTTTTCACAGCTATATCCGCAAAGTCAATTTACATGCCTCCTTTTCTTCACTCCAGATTTCATTTTATTTCAAAAACAGACCTTCCCCAAAGCATATAAACATAAACGCAGGCTTCTATGCAGCACCCACTACCAACAGAAGGGAGCAAGGCGGCGGGGCTGTGATAGAAGTCACAGGTTTCCAGCTCTTCGGTTCTCCCTGAAGAGCCACCTGTCACAGAAATCTCCTGGCAACAATGCTACTAGATTTCACTTGGTCCTGCTCTATAGCCAAGTATATTGAGTGCAGAAAAGACCCTGGACAGAGCATAACTTTTGGATATCTTTGTGGTTAATGTCCTTATTTATAGCTTACAGCTGCAGGAAAAGAATTTTTTTTAAATGTAAATCTAATGAGTAAATAGCGAATTGCCAAATCAACATAAGGCACAAGAAAATGGCAATATTATTAAAGTGGCTACTTTTCCTCAATTTGACATTCTCAAAATACAGCTTACTCAACAAATAAAAAATAAAATTAAAACATCCCCAGGTGAACCTTTCTGCTAGTGCCATTTTATGGTTTTATGGTAGAAAAATGCACATTTTGTTAGATAATAGAGATGAGATGTCAAACTCTACACTCTACAATTAATAACTTATTGTAATTGATTACAGAATTAACAAATTATATGTAATTTGTTAACAATAGCATCTCTTCACACTTTCAAAGGAAGATTATAGATATTTCTGACTTTTACACATAAGTAATACCTACCTATACAGTAAGGCCCTGCCCTTTTCATTCCCCAAAGCAAAATATCCACTTCTTGGAGAAAAATCCATGGTATGCACAAGAGAAAGATTCTTCTGCTTAGAGACTGGGAAGTTTGAAAATACTGTACAGGAAGGAAGGTGAACCTGCAGGAAATAATGAAAAGCTTTACATTTCAACAACTGGGAACTCAAAAATTTTAATCTTCACTCTATCTTTTAGCTGGAACAAAAAGCTCATTTTGACTGTAGTACACATTAATGTAGCAAAATATTCCAAAATTAAAATTTGATTTTCAGCCGAAACCGGTTTGGCTCAGTGGATAGAGCGTCGGCCTGCGGACTGAGGGGTCCCGGGTTCGATTCCGGTCAAGGGCATGTACCTGGGTTGCGGGCACATAAGTCAATAGAAATACCCGTTAATGCTCTCACTTAATGACCACAGTAAAGAATACTAAAATCTGTCACAGGGAACGGTTCCTCTCTGTAAAAAATCAATAAAATATATTTAAAAAAAAAAAAAAAAAAAAAAATTTGATTTTCAAATTTGAGAGGGAAGGGAAGGAAGAGAAAAAAGCGTTTTCTTGATGTTTTTAAAGCTGCATCTAGCATGGTGCCTGGGAGATTCAAATGCTTGCCAAATAAATGAATAAGTCAATAGAAATACCCGTTAATGCTCTCACTTAATGACCACAGTAAAGAATACTAAAATCTGTCACAGGGAACGGATACTTTAAACATTATGAAGAGCCAAAACCGGTTCGGCTGGGTGGATAGAGCGTCGACCTGCGGACTGAGGGGTCCCGGGTTCGATTCCGGTCAAGGGCATGTACCTGGGTTGCGGGCACATCCCCAGTGGGAGATGTGCGGGAGGCAGCTGATCGGTGTTTCTCTCTCATCGATGTTTCTGGCTCTCTATCTCTCTCCCTTCCTCTCTGTGAAAAATCAATAAAATATATTTAAAAAAATAAAAATAAAAAATAAAAATAAACATTATGAAGAGTCTGATTTTACATGACTGAAGCCTCGGAAAAGCCATGCCACGTATTCCAATAGCATGTAACTTATTTTCTCGCTTTTACTTTTCAACTATGCCACACATCCTTTGCCTTTGGCAATCTCTCCTCAAGGAGGACTGGATCATGAAAACCTGGTTTCTCAAGTGAAACTGTGTTCTGATTTAGAGCTGAAAGCTCCCCTCAAGGCCAGGCCTAAGCACACAGGCACACAGCCTCTTTCTCCACGAGTCTCCGGGGAAAAAGGAGCCCAAGTCCAGGATAGGCGAGACAAGCCCTCACCCGGTTTGCAGATAAGTAAAACTCAAGCATGGAATCAGTTACCTTAAGCAGAATAGGACTTTTACAGCCTCACTTTCAAATGTTCTCTAGCTCTTCCAAGAAACACAGCACCCTCACATTCATACACAGTTTTATCATTCAGCCGGTTATCTTGGTAGTCTGCCATCCTCCACATTTCTAGATGAGACTTTAAACCATCCAATCAGGTGGTTTTCATAGACAAGTACCATTAATATATGCATTTGTCTATTAAACAGGTTTTAGTCAGTCACTTACCAGTATTAGATCCTACTCCCTGATATATACCTATGGACCATTATGTCAAGAAAGTATGTAGTGAATCCCCAAGTCATTTTTAATTATTCTCGACTTCTCCAGAAGACAGGCCTCACTGCATAGCATGGCATCAATGCAAAGGCATTAGTGCCAATGAGAAGTGGTCTTGACCCATTAAAGCTAAGAAGTTGGCAGTACCCAATTTGATCTTAACCTTTAAACTTCTTAAATACCACTCTGTATAGGGTCTTTAAAAAATTTAAATATATATATTAAAGTACATAATAAAGCACATTAGTATTTTAGGAGAGAAGCCACAATATGGATATTGCAGAAGGTTTTACGCTTAGTTTGGGAATGCAGGAATTACGAGTTTTGGCAAGTGGCTTGGCTTCTTAATTATTTTGTTTAGTTAGTATAAGTTTGCACCTCCAAGCATGCACCAACTTGAAAAGGTGATCCAAGGCGTCAGGGGAGCAGACCATCAGGAAATAACCACTTGCTGTAAGGGCCAAGGACAGAATTGCCCCAAGCCTTACTTTTACTTCCATCCTATATGTAACCTGCTCTTCAAACTATGCCCATATATTTGCTCATTAACTCTTCTGTCATGACTTGGAAGTTTGGGGACTGCTTTGACTCTTCCAAAACAAAATATACCGGAACCAACCTATCTACTTGAATGACTTCTTAAAGAGAAGTGTATTAAACTACCTTTTTATTTTCTAACTGAAATTGGAAAAAACAGCCTCCTAATTTGGATTCATGTTACTTTATACTTAAGTCAACTGCTTATTACAAATAGGAACTCCCTACAGGGCAAAAGTTGGGGTACAAGACATATAGTAATATTTTTAAAGCTAATTTTTAACAGAAGGTAGCTGTGTATTTTAGTAGCTAAATCAACAGAACAGAGTACCAAAATACTGTGGTAAATACACACACAACGCCTTAGATGTGGTGCCTTCATGCAACAAATAACCTACACACCGGTACAGAGTGGCCATGTACCGGTCTTTCTATTGGAGAATGAACATCAGCTTATCAACAACTCATTTTATCTCCTTACTGACTTGGCTATTGGGGGCAAAAACTAACAAACTGTTTACAATGTCCTCCCAAGAGACTCTATCTATGTGCAAATCCCCATTGTAATCTCTCGCTGCATTAGCACATCTTTCCTCAGACCTGTGACCTACCTGGTTAGAAGGTGGCAGTGCTCTAACCTCTATGGTTATCGTCATTTTAAGGTATAATTGAACAATTAAAACCAAACTTCTTTACTTTAGAAAGTTCCCTTTATCTCCAAACACACATCTGTCATTACATTTAAGGGCCCAGATATCAAAATTCAACAAGTAAAGCTTGCTCATCCTTAATTTAATAGATAAGAAGTTCTCCAACTTTCTACTACATCCAAGATTACAGATGTAATAACAATTTAACAAAAGGGTGGATTACAAACAAATATTTGGTAATACGCAGTTACAATCGGCCCGAGTTTACACGTTTCCCACACTCCACCGCAAATCTATATGAACCGAGTTAAAGACGGCTCCCGCGGAGTACGCGCAATTCACGCGAGCCGACTTAACTCGTTTCCCGCACTCCAAGTGTTAATTTAATAGATAAGAAGTTCTCCAACTTTCTACTACATCCAAGATTACAGATGTAATAACAATTTAACTTCCTGGTCTCTTAATGGCACAATGCTTTAGATTTATATTCACTGTGCTGTGCTGAGATAACAGAGCTGTTTGGATCGTTATGAGAATGCATTTAATGATGCTAACATTGTTTCACAGAGATATTCTGAAGTTGCTAGGCCCAGCTTCTTTCCATTAGATATTATGGTTGACTAACATTTAAAAAATGGGATTTGGCTGTTACTAATGAATTCCTTGTGTGATTTTACCACAATAAAACACCATAAATGCTGTCCTAATCACTGAAGCAAACTAGGCAGAATTTACTAGGCATCTTGCAGATATATTATGTCTGCCTGAGATAGATCCCATGGTTTTATAAAACAATTTACTACCACTGAAATGATCAATGATTAATATGTCCTAGTCCACCACCCCTATTAAAGGAATGGAGATTTTAAAGCTGACTTGAATTAGAACCTTCTCGTTTACCAAATGACTCATTCAACAGAGGCAATAAAACAATGCTGTATTTTTCAAACACTTTATTCTAGCAGAATCCTTTTCCTCCTCAAAGAAAGCGTTACGCAGAATGCCATATGTACCAGGTAACAGTGAGGCTGCTCTATGTGATACAGGTGGGAGCTGGGCCTCCTCCTTGACCTACGTGCCATCTGAAGTCCTGCACACATTCTAGGGCTCCGAGGAATTCAGTCAAAAAACTAAAGTGCTAGAAAAAATATGGAATCTAGACGTACAGTACTGCCCTTCACTAGCTGTGACTTTGAGTAAGTCAATTCTGAGAATTGTTATTTGACTCATTTTTTTGTAGAATTCTCTGTAAATCTTTGTAAACTATACACTATTATACAAAGCTGATGAAGCATGCCAGACTCTTTGCTGAATGAAAGGTAAAAATAACAGTCTGTGAAGTGCCTTCCACCTGGTAGTATACACATAATAATACACATAATATACAGTATTGCACAATGCAATACTGCCATTCAAAGTTCTATGCCATCTGTATACCTAGTGCCTAGAGCAAATAACCATTAAATGAGTGAAGAAACTGATTCTGCTTAAGGGGAAAGAAACTTACAGAGATGCAGTGACTTGTAAGCTGAGCTCTGAGACTGGGCAGAGAAGAGTTAACAGAGGCCTGAGGCTGCTTTCCTTAGAAAGGCCCACTACCCACAAGGGGGGCCCTGAGATGGTGTCTGGGAACTTGACTGGTACACAGTCCCCTACACTGATCTGAAACTTCCTCTAAGTGACCAGGGTGGCGCACTGCACTGAACACCTGCCTGTACCCCTGGGAGCCTAGAATTTTGGTACATGCTGGGCAGAGGGTCCCTACATATGATCAACCCCAATAAAAACGTTGGCACTGAGTCTCTAATGAGCTTCACTAGAAAACACTTAACATATGCTGTCACATCTCACTGGAGGAGTTACACGTGTCCGGTGATTCCACTGGGAGGGGACTGTTGAAGCCTGCGCCTGGTTTCCTCCGGACTTTGCCCCAGGCCGATTTTGCTCTGTATCCTTTCCCTGTTAACAACTCTTAGCCATAAGTGTGACTATATACCGAGTCCTGTGGTTCCTCCTACAAAATCACCAAACCTGGGAGGAGTCCTGGGGACTCCTAGTACAAAGGTATATTCACAAGCACTACCTAGCTATTTAAACTGCAATCTTTTAAAAAAAATATATTTCTCTTGACTTCAGACAGAGAGGGAGAGGAGGAGAGAGGAAGAGGGGGAGAGAGGGAGGAAAAGAGAAAAACATCAATGATGACAGATAATCATTTTTTAAAAATATTTCTACTGATTTCAGAGAGGAAGGGAGAGGGAGAGAGAGAGAGAAACATCAATGATAAGAGAGAATCATTGATCGGCCACCTCCTGCACACACCACACTGGGATTGAGCCCTTAACCCTGGCGTGTGTCCTGACTGGGAATTGAACCTCATGGTTCCTAGATCAGAGCTCAATCACTGAGCCACAACGGCCGGGCTAAACTGCAATCTTTTTACACAATTTATTTTCAAATCTAAAACTTGCCTCCACTTCACTAAGACAACATACCTCAGAAGGTAGGTGAGGAAAGAAAACTGAAGAGGAAAGAAGTGTTTGCCTTAAACATACTCCTTAATAATATGCTGAAAGAAAGAAACCTGTGAAAATGAAGAATAGCCACTTATGAAATTTAATAAAACAGTACAGCTTTCCCAAAACAACTGACATAATACAAATGTGGTGGCTACTGTGCATCTTTCCTACAACCACACCCAAAAGCGACAATACTAGTAATTTCTACATCAAAAGAAGCTACTCTTTAAAATAATACACTCTCACCGAAACCGGTTTGGCTCAGTGGATAGATAGAGCGTTGGCCTGCGGACTGAAAGGTCCCAGGTTCGATCCCGGTCAAGGGCATGTACCTGGGTTGCGGGCACATCCCCAGTAGGAGATGTGCAGGAGGCAGCTGGTCGATATTTCTCTCTCATCAATGTTTCTAACTCTCTATCTCTCTCCCTTCCTCTCTGTAAAAAATCAATAAAAAATATATTAAAAAAATAAAATAAAATAATACACTCTCCTTTCCTGTTATTTTTCCATGTCTTCAACTTAAATTTTAAAATTATCAATGATAAAAGGAAAAGGTAAAGAAATATTACCAATCTGACTGCTTCTTTCATTTTTTCTGAAGCAATTGCCAAGATTTCTGTGGTAGGATTGAAGGTCAAAGAAGAAACACCGGTAACCAAGTTCATTATAGCTTTTATCGGCTTTGGGTTTGTTTCTTGGAGACAAGAATCTTGACTGTATATGTTTACCACTCCACAGTTAGAACTGCAAAGAAAAAAGGGAATATGACAGGTTAAAACCAGCAAAGGGAAGAGCAAAGCCAAAGGGGCCAAGACGGTCCCGGGCCTATCTGAACATCTAGCCCCACCAGCTTATGCTTCTGGACAGCAAGACCCACTGGACCTCCCTCCCAGGGAGGATTTGACCAAAATCTCTTTAGGGATCAACTGTGTTTAGGCTAAGAAAGTCATAAAAATCCACTTCTCCAAGTTCTAAAACTACAGGTGCTGGTTGGTGGTTTGGTGGGTATGAATTACAGGTAAGTATTTAATGCCTCCTCCTCCCACCCTGGATCCTTAGAATCAAGCAGGGGAATGAAGCCATTGTTTTCCAGTGATCACACAAGAACGTCCTAGATCAGTGGTCGGCAAACTTCGGCTCTACAAACCGCGGCTGGTGAGCCACATGTGGCTCGCGAGCCACAGTTTGCCAACCACGGCCCTAGATAATACTTTCAAAATTTCTACAGTACTAACAAACAATATTTCCAAAGAACATATGTTTTTGGTTTATACCACCTAGCCAGATGAAGGCAAAAATGCTTTAAGTGCCTTTAAGGCTAAAACAAGTAACTAAAATAGTAATAGGAAAATTTGATGTGATCAAATAGATATTTCAAATATAAGAAAAATACATATGTTTTTGGTTTATACCACCTAGCCAGATGAAGGCAAAAATGCTTTAAGTGCCTTTAAGGCTAAAACAAGTAACTAAAATAGTAATAGGAAAATTTGATGTGATCAAATAGATATTTCAAATATAAGAAAAATACAATGAAACAAGGCAGTCCAGTGTTTTCTTTGCTAAAGAACAGATAAACCACCAATAATATTATAAGTCACTGCATTAAGACAACAAAATGTAAACAACCTGGGTTTACTGATTTCCTATTACTCAATAGTTTATAAACAGTACTTAAGCACCATTTAGAATATCCAATTCTTTAATATTTTCTCATTACCACAATGTGATTCTCTTTACTCACCCACAAGCCACATACTGTCCATTCCTAGATGCTGCAATGCTCAATCCATATAAACTGCCTTCATCAACAAACCTGTTCAGGCACTTCCTAGAGTTCACATCCCAAACGTAAACTTCCCCATCCGCTGAATGAAAGAGCCAAAGAAGGTTTGGTTAATTTTGTTTTAAACTTGAAAGGCAAGTGAACTGACTGATCTTAGTCCCTCTTGAACAGGACAAGGGACTACAAATAAATACCTACTACCAATAACCTAGATCTACAAAACTGGCCTAAAAATATTTCTTGCATACGTTCCCATGTATAGAAAACTGCATTCTCAATTAGTCATTAATAGTATCTTTAGATTTAGAGTGAACATCACAAACTCTTATCTTGAGTTGAGCTTTTAGAAAAAGCTTCTACATTTCACAGATTACTGGAGCAAATTTGAAAAAAAGAATAAAATAAAAGAATAAAATACTCACCAGCCCAGGTTTTCTAAGATCTATCAACAAGTATTAGAGCACCTAATATGTGAGGCTAGGTGATTTAGATGTCAGATTGATGATAATGTTGATGGTGAAGCAAAGGAAGTGAACTGATCCAGACCACAAGGAATTTATAACTTAATTAAGAAACTACACAATTTATCTATTACCAAATAATTTAAATAACAAGGAATGCTAAATATAAACAACCATAAATAGTTTTGAGAAGGGAGAATTTGTACAGGAAGAATATTAAATCTGAAGAGAACACAAATATTTTCGTAACAGAAATGGCCATCTAATTGCCAAAACCAGTCCTTAATTTTTTTTCTCACACCTATAGCCATCAGTATTGATGATCACCCTCTTCTCCACACCCAGTATCAATTTATTTCTATAATAACCCTACAAGTATCTCAAACATGGCTCTTCGCTCACCTATTTCAGCTCTTCCTTTTTTGTTTATATTGCTCTCAAGTTCACTGTTCTATATACTTTTATCCTCCTCATGGAATTGAATAAATCTCACTGTTTCTACTCTTTCCTTAACAAATAAAATCTCCCAGGCTGGCATACAGATTTAGGGTAGGTAGCAGGGAAATATAATTGGAAAATTTTAATAGCATCGTATTTCAAAACTTTGTTTTTCTGCAGGGTAATGGTACAATAAAGAAAGGTGTTTAAAGATTAGCTAGCAATCGACTAAAATGGAACAGAGGGATCAAGGGCAGAAAGGTCACCCAGAGAGCAAGTCTATTTAAATGATCACAAGTTGATGAAGACTTAAAGCAAAAGAGGCAACAATGAATCCATGAGGAAAAAGAAAAAAACTGATCAAGTTGAAAAGAGAAAAGGTAAATTATTTTTTCAATTATCCTTCTATCTCAAAACATTCTTTATAGGTAACAATATGAACAATATGATGTCAACCACATAAACTACTTCTTTCAGAAGAGAAAAGGAAGAGAGGAAAGAGAACAGGGGGGAATAACAAGTAAAATATAGGCAACCCCCCATTACCAAGACTCAACTTGTGATTACATCTTCCCTCCTTTTAGGGCCTTTCTTATGCTAAATTTGACCTCCATGGTGACCAAATTTGTAAATATTTTACATTCACATCCAATTCATATACCAAATCTCAGTACTCCTGCTGCCTCTCCACCTCTTCTCCCCAACTCTGACTCTCCCAGGGCCCAAGAGCCATTTCACTGGGATTATTACTCTCAACCAATATTTGTTCCGTACCTCTCAGAAAACCTAGGATAGGGACTATAGATACTGCTGACCTTCTTATATTAATTGGTTAAAAAAAAAAATCTAACTCAGTTTTGTGAAAGTTTGATTCTAGGCCAAAACAAAACTTAAATAAAAGTTAATGCTTAAGTTAATCTTCTTTTAAAACTTTAAAAAATGTTATAGTATCAAATGCTCCTTGCTGAGGTAAAATAAAAACTATGCTAAAAAGCCCTGCAGAGATTATGAGATGCCACTCCTGGGCAGAACCACTCAAACGCCCCCACTACCAAACAGCATGGACTACACTGAGATTGGGATGGCCCTCAAAATCCTTCAGGAAAGGGAGCAGGAGGCAAAGATGACGACACTGGTCAGAAAGGCAGAAGAGCAGGAAAGCACAAGATAAGGGAACATCAGGGATGATAAAGAGCTGGTCAATAGTGCTGCAGAATATCAGGAAAGAGGAGGTCTGAATTGCTTTCAGTGAACAATAAAGAAAATTCCAAACATTATACAAGTCACCAGGAGCTAAAAGAAAAGGGGTGATGATTCTACGTAACTTTCAAAAAGAAAGTCTTAGAATGACTCATCTTTTAAATAAGCATTTACTTTCCCTCTTTTCCTCAAACATGTTAGTGGTGTATGTTAAATGGTTAGCTCTTCACTATTATTAGCTAGTAAATGAGAAGGCCAATGGCAACAAAAAATGCATGCTAAAAACAAAACTGATTTGCTTACTAAAACATAAAGTCTAAAATCAAACACAATTTTTGATTAAACTTGAAATGTAAACACCTTCAAAGCTTCAAAGAAGCTTCTGATCATGTCATTAACTTACCCGAAGAGGCGTACACTTTCTTACTATCTGAAGAGAACGTGGATGCTGCAATCCTTCCATTTACTTTCATGCTACTAATCAATTCTTTAGTCTAAAAAAGTAATAAATATTGCTTATCAAATCGCTGGAGGAGGTGCACTGAAGAATCACACCTTGTAGCATAGGAACAACCAGTTCTCCATTTTGTAGCACCTACTCGGTGTTGTTTTTCCCTGTACCCCAAAGTTCTCCCCCAACTGCCCACAGCTTCTCCCCAAGTGCCACTCTGCTCCTCTACTTGGGATGCAGACTTACGGACACCATGAGTTATGGTTCAAGACCATCCCTGCACTAATGTCTTATCCTAGAAGAAGCAACGACTAATAATGCTTCACCTTCATTGACAGCAAATGAAAATATCCAGCAACGCCATTTATGAGCAAGAAGGACCCATCTGAGGAGACTTCGAAGCTCCTTACTATCTTCTCTTTCAAACCTGAGGAAGAAAGGGGAATCAATTAAATAAGGATTAATATGGTTTTCCATAAAGCTATCTTTCATTGACAATTGAGTGTTTCTGATCTTTTAAAATATCTAAGTACCTCAAATTAAACAAAACCTAGCCTCAGCCACTGAATAAGTCTGACCCTCCTTCCACTCTCCCTGAAAAACAATGGAAAAAAATATCTTCAGGTGAGGATTAACCAAAAAAAATTTTTTTAAAAAAAGGGTAACTGTATTTTCATCCAAAGCTTACAGTATATTATACTAGTTATATAGCGTTTTGCATTTAACCTCACAAAAAATAGTGATAATTGCTAGTATCAGTATTATAATTGCTCTTTACAAATGCTGGACCTTTCAAAATAAAAGTCAGATAAAATTTACAATGTGGCCTAAGGAAAGAAGATACAATGCTTTAAAGATGTCAAATACAAACCTTTTTATAGATTTGTGAAGATTTTTAGGTCAACTGCTGACAATTGATAAGAAAAGGGACGGCCAATTTCCATAGAATAGTAAGTGGGTTTGTGATAGGCAGTTAGATGGACATTTGGCCAGGTACAGGTCACTAGGGCGGAAAGCCTCAGGTGCCTACCAACAGGCAAAACTGGAAAAACAAGGACCTCGCCCCAGAGTAACCTTTCCTCCGTTAGCATATAGCTGGTCATGCAGTTTAGACCCCTTGACCTTTCTTATCATTGATCACGTGGCTCCGACTCTCTCCTGGCATGTCACTAGTCATGCATAGACACAGACCCCCTTGGAGAAGGAACAAGGGGCTGAAGAAGACTCCCAGGCAGGCCCTTGCATGACCACTCCCTTAAGCATTAACCCCTAGGGATAACATCGAAGCCTCAGTTTTGTTTCAGCTCCAGGACCAGAAAAGCAGCAGCGCCAGACAAAGAGATACCATGGCTGACATTAGGACCAGATAAACTGACTAATGACCCTCTGCCCTGGCACCAACCAATCACTGGAGACCACAACCCTGATTGAAGGAACACACCTGGAAAGCTGATGTATATTCTATTGAGACCCTCCCGAGATTTCCCAATAAATACCCCCGAGACAAGGATCTAGTGCATGCCTTAAAATACAGTCCAACCTCTAAAAGCAGTACTTTATTTCCTTTAAATGTAAACCAAAATTCTACCATAACAAACACTAGAATTAGAGGTTACCAAAATTTCCTGAAGAGCAGAGAGGTGAAATAATTTGATGAACCAAGTGAAACACACATCTTCTACCTCCCAGGCTCATGCTCTTCCCTCTGCATTAATTGCTAATTTTACAGACAAGTATTTGCAACTGCTTTTCTGGTCTAGGGGGATATATATTTCCAAATTACGATTTTCCCATAATAAGTGTTCAATGCAAAGCCAGTTCACTGTTTTCATTCAAACATTATTTCAACAATGCACTGACATTTTCTAAACAATACTATAACTAAAGAAACTTATTTTTAAGAATCCTATAGGGAGGGAGCATTTGATCTTGCTCCCCAGCATAAGTCATCATTTTGGCTCAAATAAATCCTTATAAAAATTCTCTTAAAATTATGAGGAGGAAACTAAGTGGCTGTAAATACTGTTAAATGAACTCAGCTATGGCTGGGGAGTTGGGGGATGACCAGCTATGTGTTCAACAGAAAGCTTACCTCTCACTTGATGTACTGGAATTAACTTTCCGGCCAGCATATCATAGACATAAAGCACCTTGCTGTGGGTACTTGTGGCTAAAACCTCTTCTCCATTAGCACTAAAACAAGCCTTAAAGATTGGAAACTTTTCCAAATAGATGCTCTGAATTTTAGGATTTGTTTTCCCATCAACCTGTAAGGAAGTACAAAATATTCCTTTTGGTTATTTCCATAGACCCTATATCCTGGTAGCAAACTTTTCACTCCAAGTCGTCATTTAAAAATGCAATGACATACCTGAAACAGTGATACAGAGTTATCTAGGGCAGCAACCATCACCACCTGAGCACCAGGATGGAACTGCACAGACGAGATCCGAGCAGTCGTAGGACGTTCAGCATTGGCATGTAGGCAGTTCTTCATCTATGGAAAAATAAAGCTGGAATTTTATCAATTCGAATGGGTTAACATTATTTTCTTTAGAGCATGAAGGAAAGACATTATAAAATAGTTTATTTGCAGAACAAAGCCCACTGGAATGGTACCAAAAGACCACAGCTCTGCTACCAACTAGCAGGTCATTTTACCATACAATAATCCATTTTTACTATCTATCAAATAAGGATTAGATTAAGCTCGTGGAGCACCAGGATACAGTCACTTCTCCAAGATGCACCCTATTGGTTTGGTTTTTTTTTTTTATCTTCATCTGAAGACATATTTTTATTGATTTTTGAAAGAGGAAGGGGGAGAAACATCAATGTGAGAAACATTGATTGGTTGCCTCCCATGTGCACCCCAATGGGGCATTGAACCTGCAACCTAGGTATGTGTCCTGACCAGGAATCGAACCCACAACCTTTTGGGATACACCCTATTTGGCTTAAAAGACTGACTTCCAGGGAAATTTTACCTAAAACTATGCAGCATCTTTGCATTCATGGCACAAAATAAGAGGTTCTATGATTAGCATGACGTACTTATGTTCTGCAGGGTGTGTGGTTGTTAGTTTAAAGTAATGACTATCTCATGCATCATTCGAACTACTTTCAATTATTTGTTTTTATAGGGTTTTCCTTCTATATTAAAATTTTAATTACATAAAAAACAAGGTATTATGTGTATGCTTTATAACCACTGAAGTTTAATTTTTTTGGTGACTCCATTATCAATGGAGGCGAATTCACCCTACGAGCTCAATGAATTGTCTTAAGGTGGGGGGAGACAGAATCACTTTTTCCTAATAATTTGTCACAATAGGGTCCCCTTCCCCATCCAAATATACATGCCACGGCTTTATAGTGGGGAAAAATATCCATGTCAAAGAGAGATGTGTCCATGTGACAGATGTTTAACTGAAGCACGGTGCTGGGTAGGCACTCGGTTACTGCAATGAACAAGCTAAATACAGTGATGAGTTAGAAAGTAATGAGTGTAGACCACTTTAGATACAGTGACCCGGAGAGACCTTTCTAAAGTGTCATTTGAGCAGAAGGGGAATAATGAGCTGGCTATTAGCAGCACCTGAAGAACAGACAGGCAGAAAGAAGAGCAAGAGCACAAGTTCTGAGGCAAGAAAGGACTCAGCTCATTCAAGAAACAGAAAGAAGGCCTGCATAGCTTGACTAGGAAACACGAAGAAAGGTCTGAGATGAAGTTTTGGATGTAGGCAGAAGCCAGACCATGAAGGGCAGCATAGACCATGAAAAGGAATATAGAAGTTTTCAAAACACAATGAAAAGTGACATAATGCTTTATTTTAAAAATATCTATATGAAGAGTAGTTCAGGAGGAAGCAAAGTGGACGGGGGAAACGAGTTACAAAGCTACTGCAGTAACCGGGGTGACAGAGGACAGCAGAATGAACTAGGCTGGTGCCAAGAGAAATAAAGAGAAATGCAAGAGGAGAAATCAAATAGGATTCCTAAAAGATTCCTAGGGACATCATTTAACTTTCTTGATCATTTTTGTAACAGATGAAAAACTAGCATAAGTATTTACCAAGGCAAAATGACAGCAAACACATTTAGTCCCACAGATAAAAGGAATCCATAGTTGTAAGTGGGAAGCATACTGAATTTCAGAGGTAATTAGCTGGGGAGGCCCAACTTCACTGACTCTCACCTTTAAGATTCCTTTAGGAAGAGAAGTCGATGTGGATATGAAATTCCCAGTCCTTTGCAATAAATCATCTTCATCCTCTTCACTTTCATCTAAGTCAAACAAACCCACAAGGCTGATCTTTAGAGTAACTGAGATGAGCATTACCTACCCCAGATGTCTATAGTTGAAACCTCAACTCCCTTACCAGCCTCCCAACCTTAACTACTTTATTTAAGCTGCAATTGGTAAAAGTAAAACAGCAAAATAAGTTTGAAACAGCAGAAAAGGATGACACAGAGCTCAATATATATGATCAAAATCAAGCCTGACTCTAGAATGAAAGACACACATTCACAGACAGTGACTAGAACAAGATGAAATGAAGTTGAAATAAACTCAGCATTTAATTTGAAAAGAATTCATATTGAGTTCTTTAGCAAAAGGGTGGACAGCAGAGCTAGCTTAACAGCTCTCATGAAAAAGAACTAGAACTGAAAGACCAATGTCAGCAAACTGCGTATTAGAACTTCAAAGAGAGCTAAGAGCACCCTGCTGTGGCTCAGTGGTTGAGCATTGACCCCTGAACCAGGAGGTCACAGTTCAATTCCTAGTCAGGGCACATGCTCAGGTTGCAGGCTGTCCCCAGTGCGGGGTGGGGTGGGGTGGGGGGGGGGTGTGCTGATGGATGATCCTCTCTCTTTATTAATGTTTCTATTTCTCTCTCCCTCTCCCTTCCTCTCTGAAATCAATAAAAATATGCATTAAAAAAAAGAGGGAGAAGAGAGAGTACATGATGTGATATATTTAAGCGGAGGCTAAATTATCATCTAACAGATGTTGTAGAAAAGGTTCTTGCAGTGAATAAAGTAAGCTACCACACTAAGATTCCCTCAACCTCTACAAGTATCTGGCTGGAAACCAGAAGACACACTTCTATTTAATAACAGGTTGAGTTTCCACAGCACTATATAAAACAAGTAGCTCCTTTGTATGGGGGCTCCCTGTCCTTTAGTACTATGAGGACTGATGGGTGTGGTGAAGGTGTACTTTACTACCATGAGGACTGACAGGTGGAGGAAGGGAGGAGAGGTGGTAATCAAACAGAAACTCATCAGATATCAAGGATGCTAAGGAAGGACTCCTGAATTATGTGGGAGGACTTATCTGGGACTCCCTAAAGGATTTCAAAGGTCAATTCCAAGTATAAAATTTATAACTCCAAGCACATAAATCAGATCTTGGCTTTGCCATTCATAGTTACATCTAAACTCAAGGATCTAAAAAGCAGGAAACAGTTATGGTACAAACCAAACTTAAAACCTGGAACTGAAAAATAAGTTTTTATAAAGTGACTAATCATCTGGGCTTGACCTGACATGTGCTCCTTAGGCAGACATCCCATTTCCTACTGGTCAGCTGAATTAGCTGCCAATGTCTTCAGAAGGGACTATGAATCAAGAAGTAACAGTACTACTCATTTTTCCTTAACCCTATGCCATAAGGCAACAGTTCTGTTGAGGAAAAAATCATAAAATCCATCCATTATGTCTTTACAGTGGAGAATATGCTGTTAAGCAAGCCTTACATTATTGCAAAAGGGCTTCCCTCAGAGAAATGGTGGACTTCAAAACCAGGTTGTTTTTTTTAAAAAGACATATTTGAAACACCAAGTTTTGTTTGTTTTTTAAATATGGAACGCTTCAGGAATTTGCGTGTCATCCTTGCACAGGGGCCATGCTAATCTTCTCTGTATCGTTCCAATTTTAGTATATGTGCTGCTGAAGTGAGCACGAAACACCAGGTTTTAATGAGCCTCATGAGAAAGCTCAAATAATAACAGAACAGGAATAGAACTTCTTTACTAATAAACAAAGGAATCAACACTTACCATCTGAAGATGCTTTCCGCTTATTAGTCTCTACCCAGGCAGGTACTCCCCCCATGGCATGCTGAAATCTAAGCAAAAAACATGAAAAATGTGTATGGTAACCACTGTATGTTCATAGAGCATGATACATTTAAAGAATACAGGTAAGACCATCCTTGAGAACATGTTCATATTCTCTTCCAAAGAAGAGAACAAAAAGAACAAAATAGTCCCAATGAACTTATTTGGAAACTTTCATGAATCTCTATCTAAACTAGTCCTGGATACAGGACACCTGGATACATATTTGTTGTTAATTATTTACATCTAGTTATATGGTTGTCTTATTTGCTCATTTCAACACATCCGAGATCTTGGGACTCATCCCAGATGCTGAGCCCTACCATCACCAGGATTTCCCCTTGAAGGAATTTTTTAAAAACCCCGGCACAGAGAAAAAGATCAGACTTGAAAGAGGCTGAAACAACTAGAATTGGAGGGGCGGTAGACTGTAGATGAGAAAGAGTTCCAGAAACCTGCACAGTAGTTGGCAGACACTTCTGCTGAATACTAAGCTGCACACTCATAGGATGAAAACTCCATGAGGTGAGGCCAACAACTACCAAGGAGCTGTAAGTTGCACAATACCAAAGCTCAGGCACTGGAGTTCCAACCAATTAGAGAAGGTCCTTACTGAACACTGGGCATTCAGTAAGAGATGCCAGGAAGGGCATACCTTAGTAATGGAGCTAAACCAGCCTGGAGTATAATACACTACTCTAGAACAAAGCTAAAAAGAAACCTTTTAAAGGATCAAACTGATCTCTGAGCCAATTAATAGCCCACCAACACAAAGTTTAATAGTCATTAAAAAAACAAAAAACAGCCCGGCAGGTATGGCTCAGTGGTTGAGTGTCCCATGCACCAAGAGGTCACTGGGTCCATTCCTGGTCAGAGTTCCAGGCTTGATCCCCAGCAGGGGGTGTGCAAGAGGCAGCCAATAGATGTTGATGTTTCTCTCGCGTTGATGTTTCTATCTCTATCTCTCCCTCTCCCTCCCCCTCTCCCTCTCTCTCTAAAATCAATACAATTTTTTTTAAAAAGCAAAAAGCAAAACCCAGACACTGAAGTTAACACACACTTCTCAGAATCCAAAATTACTAGACATGCATAGAAGCAGAAAAATGTGACCCATAACCAGAAAAGTCAGTCAATAGAAACAGACACAAGAATGACAGACATAACAGGATTAGCGCACCAGGACTTTAAAATAGCTAATACAAAAATATTCAAGTATTTAAAGGAAGTTTAACATAACAAAAGGGAAATAGAAACTAAACAAAATACAACAAAGTCTCAAGCTGAAAAGATCTTCTAAAGCTGAAAAAAATATAAAAATACAAAAATAAATAATAATAAAGCTGAAAAAATATAACACCTGAAATACTGTAATAGAGTCACTAAATGGGCTTAACAGATTCAAAAGAGTACATACTGTATATGTCATTGATGACACTCTGGAAAAAAACAAATCTGTAGGGACAGAAAATATCAGTGGTTGTCGGGACTAAAGGGGTTAGAAGTTGAGGCGAGAGGGTAGACTACCAAGGGTAGTATAAGAGAACTTTTGGGAGTGATGGCAATGGTCTATATTTTGATACTTATCTTAATTATTGTGGTGCTTACATGACTATGTATTTAACAAAATTCATAAAGATACTTTGAAAGAGTGAATTTTACTGTAAATTATACTTCAATAAACCTACTTTTTAAAAAAGTAATAATGCAATAAACCTCTAGAAATGCTTTTAAATGTCGGTACAAACAAAAATAAAATATTTTCTTTCAACAACAAAGATAATAATAAATAAAATAAAAAACAAAAATATTTTTAATATTTTTCAATGTTTGCCCTGGCCACACAGTGTGGTTCAGTTGGTTGGACTGTTTGTTGGTCCATACACCAAAAAAAAAAAAAAGATCTGTAAGTTTGAACTGGAAGAATCAATATGAAATCATTATGTTAAAATATACACAAATTTCCTAGCTCTGTTCAACGAAAAGAGCTTGGAAAGTGTGAAAAAGAGATGGCTTACTATATACAAAGGAACAAGCAAGTAAGCAACATTATCATTGACTATGATATCTGGGTGATAGGATTACAAGTTTTTTCCAAAATTTTTTTGTGCTTGTATTTCATCTTCCCCAAAATACTGAAATTTAATCATGTCTTCCAACAGCAATGCTCGTACTGTTTCAAAATGGAAATCATATTACCCAAGAAGCTATTACAACCAAAGACTGAGCGATCAAAATAAACTACTGGTTATAAAGACCTTCTCATTAAGTCATATGAAAAAGGATACTTACTCTTCCTTAAGTCTCTTTTGAAGCTCATTCTTTGAAAGTTTATTTTCACTGGCATTTTTCATCATATCTTTCCGAAAACGATTGTTCATCATGTCAACCCTATAAAAAACAGAACAGCATGGTTTAACTGACTTTTAAAGAACTAATATAAAAAACAACTGTTGTCTTTAGTAGTTTGAGAAAACTAACTTAATTGAACAATATGTCAAAACTTCTAAGATATGGAACATCTGAGACGCACATTCTCTATTTTCCCCAAAACAAATAAAAAGAAGTCTCCAACATTTTACACTATACAACTTACCCTTTGAAGAGCTAATATTTCAAATACATAATGACTTTAGACACAGCTTATGCCATTCACCTAAATAAAATCCAGGTAAAATAAAAAATTAAATTATTTTTTTAAAAAACTTGAAATACTATGAAGGAAAAATATAGGCACCCATTTATCGCTCTCTGATGGACTTTTTACTTTTTAACAACAACAAAAAAAAGAAAAAGATTCCTAGACTTGACCATATAAAAACTTAAATATTCTATCAGATATTTTAAAAAGCATTAAAAGGCAAACAGAAAGCTCAGAGAAAAACCTACAATAAATTTGACATATAAAGGTTTGAAATTCTCAACGTGTAAGGAGCTGATAAAGCAAGATCATTAAGAAACAGTCTCATCTGCCATTTGTGACGTGAGTGAACCTGGAGACATTATGCTAAGTGAAATAAGACAGACAGAGCCTGGCGGTGTTGCTCAGTGGTTGAGTGTCGACCTATGAACCAGAACATCACATTTGGAGTCCCAGACAGGGCAAATGCCTGGGCTGTGGGCTCAATTCCCAGTGTGAGGCATGCAGGAGGCAGCAGATCAATAATTCTCTCTAGATGTTTCTCTCTCTTTCCCCCTCTCCCTTCCTCTCTGAAAGCAATAAAAATATATTTACAGGGGGGAAAAAATACTGAATGATCTCTTTGTATGTGGAATCTAAAAGGCAGACCACATAGAAGCAGAAAGTAAATGGTAGTTACCAGGGATGGGGAGGTGAGGAAAATGGGAGAGATGTTGGTCAAAACTGCAATTATATAGAATGAATAAGTCTAGAGAGCAAATGTACAGCATAATGACTACACTTAATATTACTGCGTTGTATAGTGGAAATTTACTGAGAGAGTAGATTTCAGGGACTCTCACCACACACAAAAAATGGAAACTATATGAGAAGGATATGTTACTTAGCTTGACTAGTAATCATTTTACTACAAAATATCATGTTGTACCCTTAAATACATATAATTTCTACTAAATAAAGTCTCTACAGTAAACAAATAAACAAAGCCATAATAGAGGACATTTTAAGAAACACCAATGAAAAATGTTTTCTCAGCACTAAGTATATATTTTCCACCCATTAAACTCACAAAGTCTGAAAAAAGCATTGCTTGTAAGAATGAAATGCAATGGGCACCTTTTAATGGGACGATAAATTGGTAGGACCTCATGCTCAGTCTAACAGTGTTCATCAAGAGCCTTAAAAAATGCCTGTGCTCGTTAAGTAATTCTATCATAATCTTTCTTAAATAATTAGAAAAGTGAGTCAATGTTTATGCTCAAATGTGTATCTCAACATTAATTTTTTTAAAGGGGGAAAAAAAACTATCCATCCATTAACAGCTATGGAAATTACGGTAAATTCATACAATGGACTATAATACAACCCTTTTTAAATGTTTATGAAGGTATTTCTTTTTCAAGTGGGGAAAAATACTTGTGTCATTTCATCTACTAAAGTACATATTGTGTATACAGATTTTTTAGTCTTTTCTCAGTTTTAGGCATTGTGCTAAGAGCTCTACATATACTACTTCATTAAATCTCAAGAGCCTTTTGATATAATTACTATCATTATCTCCATTTCACAAAGGAGAAAAGGTAGTTCCAAACTTGCCCAATGATCAGTTAGGAACTGGCCAAATTAAGAGGCAAAATCAGGTCTAGACAACACAGAAGAGAAGCCGAAACCGGTTTGGCTCAGTGGATAGAGCGTCAGCCTGCAGACTGAAGGGTCCCGGGTTCGAGTCCGGTCAGGGGCATGTGCCTGGGTTGCGGGCACATCCCCAGTGGAGGATGTGCAGGAGGTGGCTGATCGATGTTTCTCTCTCATCGATGTTTCTAACTCTCTATCTCTCTCCCTTCCTCTCTGTAAAAAATCAATAAAATATATTTAAAAAAAAAAAAAAAGAAGAGAAGAGAAAGGGAGGGTAGTACGCCAACATGTTAACCTCGGTGGCAAGATTATGAATGACCTTTTCTCTCCTATACTTTCCAATATTTTTCAAATCTTCACATAATCACATATTCGTAAAAAGAACTTTTTTTAAACCTGCGATATAACTCTTAAAGTATTCAGAGAGATTCCGGAAGAAAACATTTGGCAACTTACATTTCCTCATCTTCATCTTCTTCATCCACCCAAACTGGCTTCTTCTGAGGTGGAAAATTATCTTTTGCTTCATTCTCCACCTCTGAGTCTCCTGAGTCTTCCTGTACTTGAACCTAGAGAAGAAAAAAGGCCCTCAAGCACTAAGTTTTTCATGTCCCACGGTGACAGACACGTAAACCTTGGAAGTTACATGGCTTGTAGAATGTTTTGCTTTCACAGCCCTCTGATAAAATAGTAAGACAGAATGCTATCACAGCAAAGGCTGGAGGGAAAAATAGGAAATGAGGAAGTTCGAGAAATGAGGAAGTTCGAGAAAGGTACCACACACTGGACAGGCGGGGTAAGATGGAACAGTCAAGGAGAGAACATCAACATGCTCAAAGGAAAAGACCAAGCAAGACAAGAACAACAAAAGGTAAACTGACAGATGAGGAAAGGAGCAGGAAAAACGCCAGAACTACAGAAATTACGGGACCAGAGGCAGACTAGAATCAAAGATAAAATCACATGACTGAATGTCATAATTTCATATTCTTAAACATACCTCTTCTCCATTTCTTCTGTCATTCCTGACCCCATCCCTTTTCCAGAAATGCTATACTGTACTATCAAGTCTAAATCTAGACCACACACTACCTGAAGTGAGCTTGAGCTTTCCCCAAACCACAGGGTAGAAATAAACAAATTATTCCTACTGGCTGTTACCCACCTACGACCTTACGAAGCCCAATAAATCCCACCTCACATGGACAGTTTCTTTTCCTGACTAGGGAAGAGTCACACGGTTCAGCATTTTTCCAATAGTAGCTCCTTATCTCCCTACTAGATGAGGCACCCAAAGGGGTTTCTGGCCATCAGCTGTTACTTGCTGGGTCCACGCTCATTTAGCAAACCGCCATCATCAGTGAGGTCCTGCGTGGCCACCCTTCTGTCCCCACACTTATCTCCCTTTTCCCGAATGCTTTTTTTCTCTCTTCAGCACTTGTCATTGAGAACTTTACAGTACTTCTCTCCTTTATCTTATGCCTCTGCCACAATACGTAAGCTCCAGGAGGGCAGAGATTTTTGTCATTTTTCCCCCATTGCTGTTCCTGCTCCGGTGCCCAGAACAATGCCTGGGGCTCCTTATCTTCGAATAAAAAGCCAAATATATAACAAAAGATGATTTTTTTTAAGTGTGCAAAAACAGGATTTTCATTGCTAAGAAAAAATACCTGGCACCTAACAGGCTCCCAAATATTTGCTGAACAGACGAATACGTGATCGTTCTCAACGTTGGAGAGAAAATCATTTGGAGAAATGTTAACACGCAGATTCCCAGGCCCGTGCCCACGAATTCTAATTCCACAAACCCAAGTGGAACTCCTGAATCACCGCCAGGTACGGAGGCAGGCGATCGGACGACCCCGAGGGAGGAACACGGAGTATGAGGACGCGCGGGGCTGAACCACGAAAGATGCTCCCGACTACAGCCGCCAAACACATAGGTGTTGCGCGCCCGCTGGGTACCAGGGCAGCAGCTCCCACGCCGGCGGGGAAGGCGCGGTCTCCGCCCTCCCGAGACCCTTCCGCCAGGCCCCCCTCGGCGCCCGCGTTCTCCCCGCTCCCTCCCACCTGGGTCTCCCCGGCGCCGCAGGTCGCCCAGGCTCCGCCTCCGGAGGTTCGCCGCCCACCGCGCGCCCCGCCCGAGCGCGCCCAGCCCGCCGCGCGCCGCGGCCTCTCTCACCCGCGGGCCTCGCAAACGCCGCAGCAGCGCGTCCTCGTTGTCCGCGGCGTCGCCGAAAACCAGCTCCTCCAGGCACCGCTCCACGGCCGGCTTGTCCTCCTCCAGCGTCAGGCGGTGCAGCTCCCGGAGCCGGCTCTCCTCCGCCGCCGCGATCGTGATCGCAGCGGCCGCTGCTCTCGGCCCGGCCGGCGGTTTCCGCTGGGATGAATAAGCAGCCTTTCGGGGCGGCCCGCCCGGCCCCGCTCCGGCTTTCCTGTCCGGCTTCATTGGGATCTTCCGGTTCGGCCTCGATCCGGTTCTCCGCTCCGGTTTCGTTCGGCTCCTCCGTTCGGGTGGCATCGTTGGCTTGGAGAAGAAACGCAGGCGCTCACGTGGAGCCTCCGTGCGCGTGCGCCGAGGCGCGGAGCGGTCCGCGGCGGCCGAGGCCCCCGGGGGCCGGAAGGAGCATGCGCAGCCGGCTAGCACGTGACCACCACTCTCGCCCGACGTAACGCCCACTCCCCGCACGAGCCCCTCCCGTGTGGGAGTTCCTCGGGGAGGAACAATCTTCCGGGTGGAGGGGGAGGCGGCGTGACTGGAGTGGAAAATTTTTTTCCGACACAACTTAGCAGCGGCCACTGATTGAAAGGAGCACGAGGAAGCCAGAGTGTGAACTCAGATGACGGCATGAAACGTTTCCTCTTCCTCCTGACTTTTTAGCCGCGCCACTTAACGCGAGCCCCTACTGTATTTTCCACCCCTCCGTCTTGGTACGGCCCTAGGAGTACGGAGCCTGCCGAGGGTCCCACGCTGGACGCGAGCGAGGAGGGTATGTAGGGAAGTGGGCCAATCGGGGCGCGGGTCACGGCGCAGGCGCGCTGGGGAGGGAGGGCTATGCTAATGTTGTTGATATCCTGGGGCCACCCTAGTTAAAGGGGGGAAATCCGGGGGCTGCCGCAGCCGCCACGGGTCTGGGCCCAGCCGGGGCACCCCTGGAGTCGCCGTTGCCCCGGGGAGAGGTGCCTGCCCCCCAGCTCGGGGAGGGGGCGCCGCGGGCCTGGGGAGCACGGACCACCCCGACCCATGAGGCCCTGATGGAAAACACAAAGGATCTGGTGAGAGCCGAGCGCGGCAGCCGCTTTGTGTGCCAGGCGAGGGGGCGACGCCTGCAGCTCCCCGACCCCAGGAGCCCCCGCAGCTCTTTGACCCCGCTCCCAGGCCTGCTCCTCCGTCCCACGCCCCCTCCGCCCCCGGAGCTCCCCTCCCCCTACCGGCCGTTAAACGATTCGGGGGGGTTCCCCTCCCCCCACCTCCCCAGCCCCGGATCCGTCGGGGTTCTCTCTCTATACGCTCTCTCTGCACTCTCTGGAGGAAAACATTGGGGAGAAAGTTTTCTCCGCGTCCCGTCCCCTCCCCCTGCGGCTCCGGCTGGTGGAGGGGGGAGGCGAGACCTGTGACTTCCACTTTGTTGAGCCGCCCCGGGTGGGCGAGAGGCGTCCTCGCTTCCCCGAGGGGCCGGGGCGGCGGGGCTGCGCTCGGGGACGGAGCTTCCCGCCGCCTCGGGCCGGTGCCGCGAGCATTTGCACCTTTGAGGTGAATGTTGATAAGGGGGCCGGGGTGGGCACTTGTGGAAAGCCAAAGTGGGGAATGAGGTTCGGGGAAACCAGCCCGCCCCGGGCTGGCGTTAAATTTATAAATAAAAAGGGTTTCT